>NW_011482349.1:45318-47718 GCF_000754665.1 Bison bison bison
GCTCGCAGCTGGTGACTAAGCCAGCTGCGTCTCGTTGTTTCCTGCTGCCAGCGCAGCCCCCTGGGTGCTGGGCCGCACCGGCACGAGTGGTCTCTCCCGCAGGGGGTGCTGTGCCCCAGGCCCTCTCTGGTTGGCTGACCGCACTGGCCAAGGGCTGCGGCCTCAGTGGCCTCTCGGTGCCACAGGACCGCCTGTCCTTCCCCACCTCGCTCTGGCGGCCTGGGGGCGAGGCCCTCTCAGGGCTGGTGTCCCGCAGGGCCCTGCTGTCGGGGTTCTTGCTCCCTGGAGGCTTCCTCCTCTTGGGCTCAGTGTCTCAGTCCAGCAGCCTCCAGGAAGGGCTCTGGGGAGGCATGTCCGTCCCGGTGCACGCGGCCTCCTTGGTGGAGGGGCTCCCCGGGGAGGGGCTCCCCGGGCCCATCCCGCTGCTGCTTGGGCCCAGGTTGGGAGCCTCTCCTCTCAGAGAGCTTCAAGGCAGCTCGCCTCGGGCGGCACTGCAAGGAATGCTCCTCTGCTTGCTCCCCGGGGCTCTGTTCCCGCCACTCCGGGTGCGCCCTTCCCCAGGCCCCTACAGCTTTGACCCTCTTCTTGTCTCTATCTCCTGTTTCCTGGCTCTGGCTCTGCCCTGCAGGAGACATCTTCAGTTTTATCTCTGACCTTTCCCTGCTAACATCTAATAAACTTTGATTTGTAAGAACTTTGTTTTTTTCTTGGCAGTGTGACTTTTCTGGTTTTACAGTGTCCTGTTCTTGTTAAATGGATGTGATGTCTTATCTGTTACACTTGGATAATAAAGGTAGTTTCTTGGTGTTTTCTTCTTCCTGCTGAGCTTCTCCAGGGGGTCTTGGTCTGCCGTGTTAGATGTGTGGGAGCCCGTGGTCGGCTGCTCACCTGACAGGGCTCTGTGAGGCAAGTGGAAATTAAACCTGCAGGTTCCGTCCCTCTTTCCAGCCTGGGTTTTCAGCTCTTACTTAATTTTACTTTTATTTAAGTGAGGATATTACAGGGAGTGTGTGTGTTTGGATCATGACTTGGGCTAGCGCCTCCCCCTGCGCGTGGCTCCGCTCCTCTGCAGGCGGGCTCCTCTCCCGAGAGTCGCAGTGCACACTGGCACCTGCGTACATGTGTGCTTACTCACTTTTCATTCTGGCTGATCCCTTATCCTCCTCCTCTCCACAAAGGTTCACGATTTTTAAAGAATTCTCTGCCTAAGAGAGTATAGCACTCGAAGAGACGAACCAAAGAAAGTTTAGGTCTTTTCTGACTTGACAGTGTGAACCCTGTAGATGTGTGAGTCGGACACAGCGTGTTCCGTCTCGGGGCCAGTGCGGTGACTTGTCTCCTCTCTGGAAGCAGGCTCCCGGGCTTCCTTGGTGCCCGATGGCATTTAGGAAGGGTGGACAGTTCCCTGCTGTGCTGGCCCAGCCATGCTTCACCAGTCGGCTCCCCGGGCTGTGCTGCAGGTGTGGGGAGCGCGCCCCCGGCCCTCGGGCCCTGGCACCCCTCCTTGGACCTCAGGGCAGGGCTTGAACTTCTCTCTCTGATGGGTGGCTGATAAAAATGTGGGAGGAATCTCTTCCGTTGAGGCAGTCCGAGTGCAGGTTGGAATAGAATTTCCAGACACAGAGCCCCATATGGGGCACCAAATGCTGGGGCAGTCCAAGCGCAGGTAGGAAAAGGATTTCCAGACCTCGAGCATTTCAGACGGCAGAACAAAGAGCAGAAGTAACACGGGCACCGTGAGTGCAGTGGGCCGAGAACTCCTGACGGCAGTTTTCCTCTCAAGGGAGAGTCGACAGTTTTCCTGAGTTAACGCCAACTTTTATAGCCTCAGGACAAAGAAAATTCCTGCTGGAAGGCTGGTGTTATGTGATGAGTTGTGGAGCTATAGGGTGTTCACTGGAGTGGGCCTCTTTGCCTACTGGGGAGTCAGGAAGCTTGCTAGCGATGATCAGGGAGGAGGGGGCTTTTGGCGATGGGTACGAAGGGGCTCAGTCAGCGTCAGAGTGACCTGGGCTCCAGGCTCCGCTCCTGAGGCCTTGGTGCAGGGCCTGCCCCTAGGGTCTTGGGGGCAGGCCTCAGCATCCTCCACCCGGCGAGTGCTGCCCGTCTGTACCGTGTGCGCTGCTGGTGTGCTTCAGAGGGCCTGCCCCTTCCCCTGCGGGCGTGCCACGTCCCCTGTCGTCCTCTGCGCTGCTGCCATTCGGATCTTACGCTGGGTGCAGGGTCAGCCGCCAGCCGCAGGCTTCTGTCCTGCAGTGGCTGAAAAAAAGCCTGCACACACAGGCAGCACTTGGCCAGGTCGCCTGGGAGTGGGGCAGGGCTGCAGAGACCTCCACCCCTGGGAGGCCCGTTGGCTGATGGTGTCATGGTTCCCAAGTCGGGCAAGTTTCCTTTGGTGGC
>NW_011482349.1:47818-48102 GCF_000754665.1 Bison bison bison
CATCCGGTCCCCCTGAGGCCAGGAGCTTCGCCACGGGCCCCAGAGGGAGGGTGGGGTGCTGGGGACTCGGCCCCCGTCACACCTGGGGAGGCCCCCTTGAGGAGGGGGTGTCAGGAGAGACAGGAGCGTGGATGGGAGGCTCCGGCTCCTGCACACCCTGTGCTTCCTGGGCCTGTGTGCCTGACGGCGTTCCTCCTGTAACCTCAGCGTGACCCCGGGAGCTGGCATGGTCCCATCCGCCCTCTGCAGGAGGGACGCACAGGGACCTGGAGGTGGTGCTCCGC
>NW_011482349.1:48320-58012 GCF_000754665.1 Bison bison bison
GCACTGGCGGGGGTCTGGGTGGCCAGGCCCGTGGCCTGAGCGCACATCCGGCTCACGTGCAGGCACAGCCGCCCAGGGGCACACAGCGGGCGTCCACCTTCTGCTGCAGATGCCAGCGTCGGGGGCGAGGGCTGGATACTGACTGAGTGGAGTTCCCCACTGTGGAGGCCTGGAGGCGGAGGCCACCGCAGAACGGCCCGGGCGTGCTGAGACGTGGGGTGAGGACTGGGCTGAGAAGAGGAGGCCCCCAGGTGTCTCTTCTGGGCGGCAGGCTGCAGGGGGTTCCTGGCGTGTCCCTGCAGGTGGGTTCTGGGCTCCGGCTGGGGGACTCGGGGGCCCGGGTGGTGGGTCAGGTCTGGACCAGAGACGAATGGAGCTCTGCCTGGGCAGAGGGGCAGCCCCCCAGTCCCCCGAGGATGGGTCCGCTCAGTCACCTCTGTGTGAGGTGCTTGGGGTCTCAGAGCCCACTGGTGTGTGGAGGCCCTGCCCGCGTGCTCTCCCGGCCTGCCCGGGTCTGGCCTTGTGCTCCCGCTGCCTTCCTGTCGCCTCTCCTGAGCCTGGTTGCGTGTCCTCTGGTGCGTGGGTCTCCTCCACTCTGGCTGCCTCTCCAGCAGGAACCTGTTGCTGCCTCTGGGCCCGGCGCAGGCGCAGGCTCGGGGAAGCAGGCAGGAGGTGGGCACTCTGGCCTCAGGTGGAGTGAGTGGCCTGGCAGTGGGCGACTCCGTGGCAGTTTACTTGTCTTCACACGTTAGTGCAGATCTGTGTCTCAGCGTTCGGCACCCTTCCTGGGATGTCTTTCGGGACGACGGCTGTGGCCCTGCAGCCCTCTGCACGCTCGCGGTGCCCAGGGTGTGGGTGTGTTTGGAGCTGTCAGAAGCCCACGGTACCTGCTGGACCAGGCTTGTTGGATTCCATTTTGGGGGTGAGGGGTTCTTTATCAGCGAGCCCAGCTCTGGGGAGAAGGGCGGGGAGACCCATCCTGCAGGGAAGAAGGTGGCCTGTGAGCAGGGGGCCCGGCTGGGGGCCCGAGCCTGGCGCCCCCTCCTTTCTAACAGGTGCGCACCTGTCCTTACCTGTGTGGGGCTGCGGGGTGTGTCCTGCCACCCAGAGAGGCTCCAGCGTAGCCGTGTGCACAGCTGTCGCCTTGCAGGGTGTCGCGTGATGGAGACCTGGCTCCGATTCGGTCTCTTGCTGTGCGTGCATTGGCATCTGTGAGGTCGGCATCTGCCTTGAGCTGGAGGTGATGAGGTCGGGCTCATCTCCTTGGCCCCCTGGGAGGGCCTGCATGTGGGAACTTTGCCTTGGGGGGACTAAGGTGACTGGCACGGCCCCTCAGTTCTGCACGGGTCCCCTTGCTCTTGGTGCCGGAATTGGGAGGGGACACGGGTGTCTGCAGGGCAGGAATTGGAGGCAGCTGCCACTCTGCCATCAACTGTGCTGGTGGTGAGCAGCCCTAGGCTGGCCCCACTGCCGGCCTGAGCCAGGCGGCTGCTTCCTTGCCAGGGTGACCGCCGTTCACGGCCCTGCCGCCTTCTCCTGCGTTCGGCCACCTTTCCTCACTGTACTGAGGGCCCCTCCCTCCATGGCTGCCCTGGGCCTCGGCCAGGCTGGTGGGCGGGCCGCCCGTGGGCCCCGGACAGCTGCTGTGAGGGCGCTGGCCAGGGAGCCTGTGTCAACGTCTCTCCTCCTTTGTATTCCAGCGAAGATGCCATGAGGAAGGCTGGCGTGGCCCACAGCAAATCCAGCAAGGACATGGAGAGCCACGTGTTCCTGAAGGCCAAGACCCGGGTAAGCCCTGGGGGACGGCGCGTGGGGGCAGGTGCCAGGCCGCGGGGACGGGGTGGCCGCTCACTGCTGGGTGCTGTCTGTGGGACCGCTGTGGGAGGGCAGTGCATGGGTGCCCAGGCTGGCCTGTTGGCACCCTGTCCGTGCCCAGCTCCCGTGAGTCCTGTAGGGTGCTGTTGGGCCTTGACGGCTCCTGTGGACAGTGCCCCGAGGCAGAAACACTCTGTCCTCAGGCTCAGGCCTCCCCAGGGGTCGGGCCCCGGCAGGTGGGTCCAGAAGGGCTCGCGCCCCTTCTCAGTGACGCAGGAGCTGCTCACGGAGGGCGTAGCCCTGGCGCGGACGGGCTGGGCAGGTCCTCTGTGAGCTCTCACGGGAACGGGGCTGGCTGGGCGCCACGCAACCCCTCCTGTCATCGTGCGCCCTCCCGGGGGCAGAGCTGCTGGTCACAGTGAAGCGGGACAGACACACAGAAGGCGCTCGTCTGGCCGCCTGGCTCCGCCGGGCGCCTGGCGCCTGAGCGCGGGGCTGCAGCTCTGGAAGCCTCTGTGTCGAGAGTCCAAAGCAGACGGTATTTACGGCCGGGTACTGGTGTGGGTGAGCCGGCTGTCGAGACGCACAGAGCTCCGTCGGGCAACCTTGAGCCTGTCTGAGTGTTTAGATAAGGTAAATACTTTCTGAAACGGGAAGACAGAGCTGACTGGCCTGGGCTTGATCAGCACACACATGTGTGTGTTAGTGAGCACGTGTAGGTGGAGGCTGAGCCGCCCGTGCTCAGAGGATGGTAAGCATTTCTTCTTTTATAGCAGCCACATCGAGCTCTGATTCACACATTGTACAATTCACCCAGTAGAGTCTGCGGTGCAGCCGTCTTTAGGGCTTCTCAGAGTTGTGCAACCATCACCGTGATGTGTTTCAGAGGAGTTTCTTTTCTTTCTTTTCCTTGTTTGGTGGCTCCGCTTGGCCTGTGGGATGTCACTTCCCTGACCAGGGATTGAACCCGGGCCCTGGCAGTGAAAGCCCGGAACCCTGACCCCTGGGCCCCAGGGTCTCCTAGGGCATTTCCTCAGGAAACTGCGCCCATGAGCCGCATTCCCCGTCCTCCTCAGCCCTGCGCAGCCACCTGCCTGCTTCCTGTTGCTATCGATTTGCCTGTCCTGTACTTTTCATAAGAATGCAATCGTGAAATACAATGCTCCTGTGGAGTCTTAGTAACACATTCTCAGTGTTCATCCACGAGCTGTGTTGTGGCATGCATTCCACTCCTTTTTATTGTCGAATAATGTTCCCCTGCACGGATGCGCCACATTTCCTTTATCCATCCCTCGTTGTCAAAGCTATGGTTTTTCCAGTGGTTATGTATGGATGTGAGAGTTGGACCATAAAGAAGGCTGAGCGCCGAAGAATTGATGCTTTTAATCTGTGGTTTTGGAGAAGGCTCTTGAGAGTCCCTTGGACTGCAAGGAGACCCAACCAGTCAGTTGTAAAGGAAGTCAGTCCTGAGTATTCATTGGAAGGACTGATGCTGAAGCTCCAATACTCTGGCTACCTGATGCGAAGAGCTGACTCATTAGAAAAGACCTTGATGCTGGGAAAGATTGAAGGTGGGCGGAGAAGGGGACAACAGGAGGAGGTGGTTGGATGGCATCACTGACTCAGTGCACGTGAGTTTGAGTAAACCCCGGGAGATGGTGAAGGACAGGGGAGCCTGGCGTGCTGCAGTCCATGGGGTCGCAAAGAGTCGGACACAGCTGAGCAACAGTAAACCCATCAGTTGATGTACATCTGGACTGTTTCTGCTTTCTGGCTGTTACAGTAATGCTAGTCTGAACATTTATGTGCCAGCTTGCCTGGGAACATACGTTTTCATTTCTCTTTGGTATATACCTGGGTAAGAAGTTGCTGGATCAGGTGGTAGTTCTGTTTAACCTTTTGCGGAATTGCCAAATTGTTTTCAAAGCAGCCGAACCATTTTACATTCTCACTGGGGGTGTATTTTGTTCCAGTTTCTCCACTCCTCATCAGCACTTGTTACTGTGTTATTGTAGCCTTCACGGTGAGTGTGAAGTGGTGCCTCGCTGTGGCTTTTAAACATGAATTAATTCCTGGCCATGCTGGGCCTTCACTGCTGCTGCCGCCGCCTCTCCTTCGGTGCAGCGAGTCGGGGCGCTCTCTGGCTGTCGTGTGCAGGCCTCTCATCTCGGTGGCCCCGGTCGTGGAGCCTGGGCTTGCCAGCGCGTGGGCTTCCGTGCATGTGGCTCATGGGTTCCAGAGCTCAGGCCCAGTGGTTGCGGCGGCAGGCTTCGTTGCCCTGGAACACCTAGGATCTTAGACCGGGGATGGAACCCATGTCGCCTGCCCTGGCAGGCATGTTCTTAACCACTGAACCATGAGGTAGCCCCCTCATTGTGGTTTTGATTTGCATTCCCAGGTGGTTTACTATGTTTATTGGTCATTTGTATATTTTCTTTAGAGAAATGTTTGTTCAGACCCTTTGTCCATTTTAAAGTTGAGTCATTAGTGTTTCTATTGAAGAGCTCTCCAAGTTTTGGAGGCGCATCTCATGTTGAGTGTGTAATGTGCTGGTGTTTGGGGGATGAGATGAGAGCCTTGGGGGGCTTCCTGAACTGTCTCCTTTGGAAACGCTCCCCTTGCTGCCCAGCACTGGTGGCTGTCTATTGCTATCTGAGCAGCTGCCCCAGAGAGCCGTGACCTGGAGCGGCGATGGTGTGTGTCCTGACTCTGGGTCGGGCGGGGGTGGAGTAAACGCCCCTTGCAAGGCCGGGAAGTAGGCACAGCTGTGCGCCCCAGGATGCAGCTGGGGTGGCTCGGGCACACAGCGCCCAGGGGGCTTGCCCAGGCAGTCTCCCACCCGGGGGCCTGTGGTCAGAGCCTGCCATCTTTCCTTCACTTCCTCCCATCTCGCAAAGCAAAAGACATCCAAACACCCAGTTTAACTCTTAACACCTGAATTCCAGCAGGTGGGTCTGCTCTCTGCCTCAGAGAGACTGAGGGAAGCAGAAACCACAGGGCCTGGGGGTATGTGATGACAGCTGGCGCACTCTGAAGACGGGGGTGGTGCCAGGGCGCCGACCTCTGTGCTGCGTGTGTGAAGGGGCTCATCACAGCCGCGTGCGTGGCTGATGTTTGCTTATCGTTGAGTTGGTTGTTTTGTTTTTTTTGAAGTTCAGTAACTTTATTGGACCATCAGCAGTTCTCATCCACCACAGATTTTTGAAAGTGGTGACAGGCACGTAGGTAACCAGCCTGGAGAACTTGTTCAGTGGGTCTCCACCACGTTTTCTGGACAGCCGCACACGGATCGGTGTGGGGCGCTCCGCTCCCCTTTGGCCCACAGCTCTGTTGGGCCTGGTGCTGATACACACGTCAGGGGATCCCCCCTTCATGGTGAATTTCCCGGTTTCTTGGCGTGCCCCAGGGGCGTGCTTCTTGAAACCCACTCCATGGGTGCACTTGTGAATGTTAATAGTGTTTTCTCTGGCCGCCACCTCGTTGATGGCGGACCACCCTTCTTTGTGAGAGTTTTAAATGAGGCTTGTATGTTAAGCACGGCCCAGCTCTCATGCATGGTGTATAGTCCTGGGCACAAGTAGCGTGTCTCTGGTGTGAAGTGTGAGCTCCCCTGGCGGGGGCCAAGGTGAACCCAGGTACCAGGGAGGCCAAGAGTGTTGGGCTTGGGAGGCAGCCTGGAGGCTGCTCAGAGGCGGGCCAGGGCGCGCAGACGTCCCTCTGAGGGGGACGTGCAGGGCGCGGCCTGGGAGAGGGGTGGTGTGCGCACGGCTGACCGGGAGGCCCCGCCTTCTCCAGGCCTGCTTGTGGACCCACAAGCCCACAGTCAGCCTTTGACTGAACCCGAAGACGTCTTCTGCTGTCCTTGTTTGATCAGGGACAGTTATCGGAGGAGAAAAGGACAACTGTATACATCGAAAACTGCAAACGGCGTGAAAAGATCAGCATTTTCCTCGCAGCAGCTGCCGAGACCTGCTAGAAAGGCCTGGGTGTGGCCAGTGGGTGGCAGGGCCAGAGCCTGCCTCCTGCCTTCTGCCGTCTGGGGTGCCGGCCGGGCCTCCTGCTGCACCCCCCGCGTCAGCAGGCTTGCTAGGTGCTCGCCGCGGTTTTCGGTGGCTCTGTTTCCATGCTGAGAGAGTGTTTTACGAACACCCCGTGCAGTCCCTGGGACTGTCTCCACTTCAGCCGTGAAGAATTGGGTGTGGGCCAGGCGGCGTGGGGGCTGGCTTGCTGACTTTCTCCATCTGAACTTAGTGCTCAGTTTAAACTGGGTAAGGGGCCGCTGCCGTTCGTTACGCTGATCGTTTTTTGTATGTCTGAAATATTTTACGCTGTCTAAAGGTAAGATGTAAAATTATGTGAGCGGCAACACGACACTTGGCAAAGGCCTGGCTGGGCGCACTGGCTCTGGCGCCTGCGCTGCGCACTGACACGGTTGCAGCACAGGAGCGCTTGCACACAGACTTGGTAGCAGCTGACGGACTGCCCCGCGGAGCTCCAGGGCCTACCCTAGCCGTGTCTGGGACGAGAGCAGCTGCGTTACCGCGTGGTAACACTGAAGTGGGAACCCAGCCGCGCACCGTACACAGACCTTAACTCGAAGGGATGGAAGATCTAAGAGTTAAACTGCGAGACTCCTAGATACAGGCATGAGTCTTTGTGACCTCAGGTTAGGCAGTGGCTTCTCACACAGGACCCCAAAAGCACAGGCAGCACAGCCTTCATCAGAGCTAAAGCTGTGAGTGGATATGCACGGGCACGTGTGCCTGAGTGCCTCTGAAAACACCACAACATTGTTCGTTGTCTGTACTCTAGTGCAAAATAAAAGAGTTTAAAGTCAAAAAAACGTAAAAGCTGTTGTGTATCAAAGGACACCGAAGAGGGTAAAGAGGCCTGTGAAGTGGGAGGAAGCACCTGGGAACCATGTATCCGAAGAGGGACTGGAGCCCGCAGTGCATAAAGAACCACAGCTCCATGACAAGAGGCCAAACACCCAACTCAGACGCGGGTGAGGAACGTGGATAGATGCTTCTCTAGAGAAGACAGTCTGATGGCCAAGAAGCCGTGAAAAGATGGCCAGTGTCCCTCGTTGTTAGGGAAAAGCAAATCCAAACCACCGTGAACTGCGGCTTCACGTTCGTGGCGGCGGCAGTAAAAATGGGTGCACACTGCTTCCTCACCTGAGGAGTGCTGTGAGAAGTGGGAGCCGTCAGACGTTGCTGGAAGGAGGCCCAGTGGAGCGGCCGCTGTGGGCACACTGGCGACCCCAGAAGCCAAGCAGGCGCCCCGCGCGCCAGAGCGTGCACAGGTACCGGCAGCACCACTCACTGCAGCCAGAAAGCGGGGCCCCACGCGCGCACCGCCTGACCCGTGGGGGCCAGGATGCGGGCTGGCCACAGGGTGGGCCGTGCGGCGGGGGGAAGCACGGACGGGTGGCCCAGCTCGGCTGGACCTTGGAAGCATCACGCTGAGCGCAGGGTCGCAGCCGCCAGAGGGCACGCGTTGTGTGAGGCGTCTGCATAAAGTGCCTGGAGCGGGCTGGTCTAGAGAGACAGGGTGTTTGCTTCCTGTAGCTGCTGGACAGGTTCCCACAGACGGCGGACCTTAGGCTCGTGACTTTGGCCTCGGGGCCCAGGGCTCTCCCCCAGGGGTCATGTTTGCAGCCAGGAGTTGATCAGTCTTACCCGTTTGACCTGTTTGCTGCATGGAGACTTTGGGAGCCTGACGCCCTTTTAAAATGTTGCCCTGTCTCTCTTTTGGCCCAAGTTGACAGGGGCTCTGCTGTATGACACTAACCCTTATGGGCCTCGTGTGTGTGACAGAGCCCCCATCAGACAGGGGGTCCCCACAGACCTTTCATCCCCCGTCCCGGCGTCTGTGAGGCGGCCCAGAGGATTCCTCGCGTGCCTCGTCTCCTCGGCCCTGGCACTCTGTCCAGCCACACCCTCAGCCTTCTCTCCAGAGCACGCACAGTGAACCTCCTGGTTTGCATGCTGGTTTTTGGTGTCTCGGACAGCCTGGGAATTTTCCAGACCAGGCCCAGGTTCCTTTCCGCTCGGCCTTTCTCCCCTGGGTTTTTTTCTTCCCTCTCGCGTCTCTCTGTAGGCCAGCCAGCCCTCCCCAACTCTGTTCAATGCCTCACGGGTCCGCCTTCCCCGCAGCCCGCGCAGCTAGACATTTGCCCGGGGTGGCAGGGCTTCTCCCTGCTTTCATTTCCGGTCACGCATTCTGCTTTCCCCCGAGCCCTCCCCAGAAGTACCTGTAACATTTGCCTCTCTCCCAGCGTCCTGTTTCTGATGCCATCTGTCTTCTCGAAGACGACGTGAGCTTTCTCAGCAGCTCCTTCAGTTCCTCTGCGTTTTCAGTGACAGACTGCTTACCACCGTGTTCCCACCAACAATCTTCCGTGGCCTGGCTCGGTCCTGCCTGCCCCGTGTTTCTTGTGGCCTGGGTGTTGGGCCAGGGGAGCACAGTATGCAGGGGTCTTGTTAGCAAGAGTACGTGGGAGGTGGTGCCTCATCGTTGTGTATGTTGTATGTATTTCTGGGTGTCTTGGTATTCCCACAAGGCCACAGTTGGTCAGGAGTTGGGACAGGGACAGCCTGACTTTTTATGAAGTATCCCGTCCATTTACTAGCTAACGATTCCATCATTTAACTGGGCGCTGCAAACTGGTAATCGTCCTGAATCCTGGCTTTTCTTCTACATTTATTAGGTGGAGTTTTCTTGCTAAGAAAGGCTTTCTTTCATCCACTAGGGCGTCTTGGTTGCCTGAAACACAGCCTCTGGGGACCCTCAGGAACCCCTTCCTGTGGAATGGTGGCCCGGGGGTGGAGCACGGCCGCTCCTCTGCTGCGGTCATGTCATGGGCCCCACTGCCGCCCGCAGGCACGCCCCTGCTCCTGGGGCCCCTGTCACGACCCCCCGTCTTTGGTGGCTTGCTTGCCTCTTAGTTCAGGGTCAGCTGTTGCTCTGAGGAGCCCTTGTTCCTGTGGAGGGTAAAATGGTCCTGGCAGCTTGAGTGTGGGCCTGAGGCTGCTCACGGCTTCTGCGCCTGTTGTGGGAGTCCTGAGGAGGCCTATGGTTTTGAAATGACAGCAGTCTCAAAACCCCGTGATTTCACATTGATATTTCCAGCTACAGGGTTTTGCTTTCATTTTAAGCGTGTATCTATTCTCCAGTGTGAATCTCTCGCCTTCTGATGTCTTTGGCTTAATTACTTCTTTAAAGGACTTTCAGAATGAACAGACCAGTATCACCGCTAGTATTGGTAGCAAATGACAAAATGTGGGACGATGTTTAGGATTTCTTTACAGCTGTATGTGTCCTTAACATGTACCCCTTTCTCTGAGGATATTTTTGCTTTTTGTTTTTTAAGATGATTGGTCCGAAAAACCTTTTCCATGTGATTCGACACCAACTTGTGTCAACTCATGTGTTGGGTTGATTTTGCTTTTTTAAAACTTGAACTTGTTCTTTTGTTGTGGTTTTATCTTCAGTTTGGTAAAAGATTTATATACTTCCAATGTGAAAGCTGTGTAACGAGGGAGTAGGTCTCCTTTCCAGCCCACTTCCCGGTACCTCTGGGGTTTAATTGTTGATCTGCAGCCTCTCCTGTGCAGATGTAAAGCAAACGCGTGTGTTCGGATTCCCGGAGTCTTACACGGAAGTTCTGACAGAGTGGAGCATCTCGTGTGTAGCCTGGGGCGTTGCACCTCAGCCTGAGTGTCCTGCTTCTGCCTCCACTTGGTGAGGGGAGGCGTCCTCCTCCCCGGCCGAGATGTGGACGGGCTACATGCCGCGTGGGAGCTGCAGGAAGCCGCGCCGTGCATCCCTGTACTCTGTGCCCTGTGGCCCCGCCCCCAGCCCGCCGGCAGCCC
>NW_011482349.1:58229-59837 GCF_000754665.1 Bison bison bison
GGGGGCTGGAGGGGCGGCCTGTTGGCCTGCGAGGGCTTGACCCACAGGAGCGCTCCATGCCGGCCGCGCCCTGTGCCCCCTTCTCCCGTCGGGCGGTCGCTCTCCTCTCTGTCCCCTCCGGTCCCCAGAGCCTCCGTGGCCTTAGCCGAGGGCAGCCTCAGTGGGCGCGGACTGCGGTGCCCTCTGCCCACCTGGCTCCAGGCACTCGGTCCTGGTTCTGTGCCAGGGGATACACGCCTGGGCCTCCTACTGGTGGCTTTATTTTTACCTGAAGTATGGTTGATTCACACGTGGTTTCTGTCTCTAAGCAAAGTGACTCAGTTACGCACACGCCGTTCTTCCCACGTCCGTCTCCGTTACCGTGGCCACAGAGCGTTTAGCGCAGCTGCGGGGCTGCGTGCCTCGTTTACACCGTAACAGTGCGCGCCTGCTGAGCCCCGGCTCCCGGTCCATCCCTTCCCCACCCCCACCCCTTGGCAACCACAGGTCTGTCTGTGGTGTGTCTGTGAGTCTGTTTCTACTTCATAGAGTAGTTCCTCTGTCATATTTTGGATTCTAGATATAAACGATAGCATGTGGGATTTGTTCTCTCTGTCTGACTTAACTCGGCTGTGTGGTCGCCTCTGGTCCATCCGTGTTGGTCTAGGCGGTGCGGTTTCCCCTCTTCTGCACTGGCGGTCTGTTGTGCGTGCACCATGTACCCTTTGCCGCTCCTCTGCTGATGGGCACTCGGCTGCTCCCCTGTCCTGGCTGCCGTGCAGGGTGCTGGTGTGAGTGCCGGGTCGTGCATCTGTTCAAGTCCTGCTCTCCTCTGGCTGTCCGGGGTGGGACTCCCGGGTCGAGTCCTGCTCTCCCCTGGCTGTCCGGGGCGGGACTCCTGGGTCTAATCGTAGTCCTGTTTTTAGTTTTTTTGAGGACCCTCCACACTGTTCTCCGTGGTAGCTGCACCAGTGTGGGTTCCCATCAGCAGGGTAGGAGGGCTCCCTTTTCTCCACGCCCTCTCCAGCATTTGTTGTTTGTGGATTTTTTAATGAACTGGTTGCTTTGTAACCGGCTTGCTCTTGATTTGGAAGTAGAAAAAGCTCAGCAGATCCTTTTGAGGTTCCTCTGACCCAGAAGTTGGCCTTACAGAGTCAGCTCTCGACCTGGCCGGCTCCCCGTCCCTGGCTCCTCGCCTTGGCCACCTCGTTTCTGAGCTTCCTTTAGCCCGCACTTTCCTTGCTCCCCACTTGCCACCCTGCTGCCCTTCGGGGCCCAGCCTGCTCAGGTGATTTGGGGACTTCTTTCCTCCCAGAAATTGAGGGGCATCAGGAGGGGGCGTGTTGAGCACCCCTTCCTCGCATCCCACCCCTCACTACCTGCCCTGTGGCCTCCTGGGCCTTTCCCCCGTTTTCCTCTGATTCCCCAGCTGAGGACACGCTGGTGGTGGTTTGAGATGGATGAGGGCTGACGTGGTTAGAAGGTGAGTTATGTGTCGAGTCTCAGAGACCCCCTTGGTGTGTCGCCTGAGAGCCATTCCCTGTGCCCTGCGGTGGGTCCCTGTGACTTAGGAGGGGCTTGAGAGAGCAGGCGGGCCAAAGCTCTGCCCTCTGTCTGCCTCGCCGGGGG
>NW_011482349.1:59937-60197 GCF_000754665.1 Bison bison bison
CTCGCAGGGTGGTTCAGCTTCTCTGAAAGAAGAGTTTCCTTACAAACATCCCTTCGTTGCCCCCAGGACAAGCTCAGAACAAGCGTTCCCGGAACGCCCAGGAGTGAGTGTCCTTGGTTACAAAGAGGACAGTCCGTGAAAGGCAGGCCCTGCTGGGCGGAACGCTGGGACCAGGAAGGCCGTGGGCAGGGGCCTTCACCTGCCTCCCTGAGTGGCGCTGCACCCTCTCCCCGACCTCGTAGTGAATTCTCGGGGGCGGG
>NW_011482349.1:60297-63149 GCF_000754665.1 Bison bison bison
CAGCAGGCGTGGGAAAAGCGGAAGTGCTTCTCCAAACAGAGGCGAGACTAGAGCGGCCCTGCCCTCCCGGGCCTGCTTCCGAGGTGCCCTGTGACGCTGGGCAGGCCCTGCTGTGGAAGGGGGGGTGTCTGAGGCGCCCCCACCCTTGCAGGGTTGACAGCGGGCTGGAGGAGCAGCGGCTTCTGTTGTCTGGATCCCTTCCTGGTTTCTCTTTCTGTCTGCCTTTCTCTGGCCTGGGGGAGCCAAGCTCTGCCGGCCTCTCCCGAGGGATGGATTCCAGAGGAGGCTGAGCTGGATGGATGGACAGACGGCTCAGTTGCCTTCTCTGCCCCCGGGAGGACCTCAGAGGGGCTGGGGTGGGAAGGGGCGTCACTCGCCTCACTTCTGCTCTGAGCTTCAACTGCTTCCTGTTTTTACTTTCAGGACGAATACCTTTCTCTGGTGGCCAGGCTCATTATTCATTTTCGAGATATCCGTAAGTAAAACGTCACATCTGTGGGTGGTGTGATCACCGTGGGAGGGCTGTTTGGACAATGCCAGCTTTCTGGGAGCTTCTTCACGGCTTCGCACCTCGTCCCGTGTTTCCCAGCCTCCCAGAGCCTGGACCCTGCTGGTGTGGCCCGAGGGAGGTGTTAGCGTCCGGGGGTCTGTGCTGGACTGCTCTCATTGCCTGTCTGTTTGACCTCCCCTCTTCAAGGACTGCTGCTTTGATCTCTAGGCAGTTCCTAAATGCGCAGAGTCCACCCTGGAACACACACTTCCTTCCCTGATATCTGGGTTTTTTTTCTTTGACCCACGGAGGCTAGACCTAACCGTGTTCCCGTCAGGCTGGACGCTTCTGGGGCCAGCTTCCTCAGTACCGCCCGCGTCCTGCCCTGGTGAGGCCTGGCCTGCATCCTGGCTCCTCTCGGGGCCACTCCAGGCTTCCAGCCACAGCGCCTCCTGCCAGCCCGCCGTGTGCGCCTGCAGGAGGCGGCACCTCCCACACAGCCCTGTGGGGCGGCTGCGGCTCCACCGTCCCTCACCTCAGATGCAGGGAGACGCCAGGGCCCCGGAGTCCCTGCAGGGCCACTGCGCCCTCCCACACTGACTTCTTAGACTGACTTCACTTTCTTTGCCATGTTTGGGGCTGTCCCGTGGTGTTTGGAACAAGAGGAGCCACCACCAGAAGACTGGGGCCTGAGCTGTCTGTCCTGACAAGGGCTCAGCCTGATGGGCTGCAGGGCCCACGTGGGAGCTGGCCCTGGCACTTGCCTTTTCGGGGGTGCCCACGGCGGCCTCGCCCCGGGGGAGGGTGGAACTGCTGTAGCCGCTCCCCGCCAGCGCCAGGGCGGGCTGGATCCAGCTTCTAAGCAGTCTTGGACAGACTCAGTGTCCTCATCCAGAAAACGCGACGCCGCCCCGAGCGGGCTGGAAACAGGGCTCTCAGCCCCCGGCCGCCCTCAGCCTCCCGTGTGCCAGCACTGCTGGCGGCGGGGCACACACGTGCACATGTTCACACTCAGACGCTGAAGCCCCGAAGTGCGTTTTGTCTAGTTTCTAGGCAGAGTCGAGTCAGTGTTAGAAAATGACCTCTGGGCAAATGCTTACTGCACTGACTTAGCGTGGAAATATGTGATTATATAAAACTGTTTACTCTGGTTTCTTTTCTTTTTTCTTCTTTTTAACATAGATAATAAGAAATCTCAAGCATCTGTCAGTGGTAAGAGTTTCTCTTTTCTGAAGTTTTTCCCCACCTCAGCGTGGGCGGCATGGCCGGGATGCTGGGAGCTGTGGGCGGGGTTGCTCTGTGCTGGGAGGAGCAGGTTCCCAGAGGGACGCCAACCCCCACCCGGCCTCCCCCAGCCTCAACGCCAAGCGGCAGCGCCCTCGTCCCATTCCTCCCGGCAGACTCACGTGGCGGCTGGGACTTGTCTAGTCCATGGAGCTCTCCGGGTGGTAACTCGTGTGCATAGAGGTGCTTTCAGTGCAGTCCTCTCTGGGAACGTTTCCTAGGGAATAGCTGTGAATTCACCTTAAGTTACAAAGTTTCTTTGCAAGCTGAGTTGTCATTATTAATTCCATTTTTTAATTGCAAGGTTTTATCACATGGGAGCCCTGTTGATTTAGCCCAGGTCTCCCTGAGCAAGCTGCCAGTGAAGGGGTTTAGCTGACCCCAGCGCCCCAGGCGGGAGTAGCCGGGGGCGTGCTGGGGGTGGCAGGGGGCAGGCCGGGGTCAGTGCGCCCGACCAGAGGGCGTCTGGGTTCTGGTGTTGGACGAGCACCCTGGGGCGCTGGGTTCTGTGGCAGGGTGCTGGCCGGGCCACTCCACCTGTGGGTGGCCATGGGCTGCTGTGACAGAGCCTCAGCTCCTCCCCAGGTACTGGCTGCTGGCCCAGCATCTCAGGCCTTCCCACACTTGTTCTCGCGGCTCTTTCCCGAGAGCTGCTCCTCCGTGGGGTCCTGCCCAGACTTAGCAGAGGTGGGCTTCTGGTGCGCATGGGACTTGTCCCCTCTCTGGGGGGAGACCAGCCCCCAGGCTCTGCTGACCGCAGAAGGGCCCTTGACCCCGTTTTCTCTGGGTGTGCCGCTGTGTCTCACCCCTGGGAGGGGCCTCCATCCAAGAGTGGCGGAGCCCCACGGGCTGGCTCGCCCCAGTTCCAGGCCTGCTGTGGGCTGGGCTCCTGCCTGGAGGGGCCCCGGCCACTCAGCGTTTGGGGCACTGAGGGCATCAAGCCTGAGGTGGGAGGAAGTGTGGACTCAGGAAGGCTTCCTGGCCCACAAGCCTGGACCAGGTCGGAGGGCACTGGCCTGAGACACACGCCCTGTGCCCCGCAGACCCCATGAATGCGCTGCAGAGCCTGACGGGCGGG
>NW_011482349.1:63642-68994 GCF_000754665.1 Bison bison bison
GGAGGGTGGGGAGAGAGGCTGCACTGTGCTCCTGGCCCCTCTGGGAGTTGCAGAGGAACCGAGCCCGTGTGCCTCCCCCAGCTCCCACCGTAACACCCTGGCCGTGTCACCAGAGCCTCCGCAGGGCCGTGCGCTCAGGCCGACTGCACTCTGACGCACTCTGGGCATGCACGTGTGTGGCTCGGGGAGGTCTCGTCAGGTGTGGAAGGGAGTCAGCACACGGAGCCTCCCCGCCAGCCGGCCGTCCTGGCTTCGCCCTTTAGCCCTGAGCCAGGCAGCCGCTCGTCTGTTCTCGGCCTCAGTAATCTCTGGCAAGTGTTGCATCAATGGAATCGTGCGATATTTATGTTTTTGAGACTGTCTTTTTCACTTGGCATAACGCCCTTAGGGCCTCCAGCTTGTGCCTGTCGTTCCTGCCTTCTCACTGCTGAGGAAGGTTCTGGGGCTGCGGTCCATTCATTGACTCAGCCTTGGAGGACAGGCGGGTTGTTTCTCTTTGGGCTGTTAAACTAAAGCCAGTGTGAGCGCTCGCGTTCCGGGCGCTCTGTGCCCACATGTTTGGCCTCGTGGCCCTCCCGGGAACCCCGGGAACAGGGCCGCCGTGGCCCCGGTGCGCGGTTCTCTGCCCGTGTGCTCCGTAAGGTCCCCTCACTTCTCCGAGGCCGGCCACACCCTCACGCCCCTAGCCACCCCCACCCCCAGAGCTTCATTTTTTCTCCTTACTGAGTCCTGCCTTGTGACACCTGGCTCCCTGCTTGGCTCTTCATCTTGAGCTCCACGTCCCCTCTCGTCAGCACAGGCGCACATGTGCACAGGCGCACACAGGGCGGCCTTCAGAAGGCTGCTCTGCCTCCTTTTCATGTACTGCTCTGGTATACGATTGAATTTCTCTTTTTCACAAACTTAGATTTTATAATAAAACACAGTTTTGAATTGGATGAGCTTAGTGTGAGTTGCAGTCTCACTCCCGAGACTGTCGGCCCAGCGGGGAAGTGCTGGTGCCAGCCTGCACCCTCCCTGGCCCGACCTTGGCCACGTCCTGCGTCGGCCCCTGAGGGGCCCGGAGGGCGTTCTGTGGCCTCTGCCTTCGTGTCTCACTGCTGCCCCCGCAGAACCCCCTGTGACCTCTGGGGCCTGGTCTGCCTGAGGCAGGTGTGTGCCTGAGGGCACTTGCCACCCTTTTTCACACCTCCGAACGCTGCCATGGAATTCAGGCTGCTCAGGCCCTAGTGCCATGCCCCAGAGTGTAGGCCCTGGGTCCAGGGTTTGACCAGGGCACCCAAAGGCAGTCCAGAGCCCACTAGGCACCTCCTGGTGGCCTGGGTTAGTGACAGGGAACACCCTGCAACTGGGTGAGGCTGGGCTTTTCGACTCAGCATATTTTTGTTCCTCGAAGAGTTTTATGTCGTGTGTTTGAGACCAACTTTAAAAATCAGCCTTGTTTCCTGATTTCTGGAATCTGGGTGCCCAGGAGCCTGGCCCCGGCCGACTGGGTCCCGGGTGGCCTGTGTCCGGGCTGCGGCGTGTGTCCGTGCAGGATGGGATGGCGCCCTTGGCATCCCCAGCTGCACTGGAGACAGGGCTGGACTGGAGGGGAGTCTCCAGGGCAGGCGGTGTGCGCGGTCAGCAGGCTTGGAGGGAAGCAGGCTCGCCTCCCGGAGGAGCAGAGACGGTAACGAGCTGTGGAGATCTCCAGGGCTGTAGCTTTGTTCGGTGTCAGCGCAGGTGCGGAAGGAGCTGGGGTCTGGACTTGCAAGGGAATGAGTGCTGTGACACTGTCGGGAGTGGCCGAGCAGAGGTGGCCCGTAACCACAGAGAGCCTGTAGGTGTGAGAGTGACTGGGAGAGGAAAGCGGGTGAATAAAAGGTTAGTTACAGCCGGAGAAAGAGCTTGTGGACTGGAAGCTGCATTTGAAGGCGTTACCCAGAATGGAGCCTAGAGCAGAGGCCTTGGGAGCAGGAGGCTGAGAAGCGGAGGCTGAAGTCAGAAGTGCGGCTGGCATCACAGGGCGGCCCAGAGCAGAGGGGGCGAGGGGGTGGCGGCCAGGGAGCCCAGGGCTCCATGCAGGTTCCACGGGCACCACACCCCAGCCAGCCCGTGCGCCACAGGACACCAGAGGCCAGAAGGCAGTCTCGACAGCTGTCTGTCAAGGCAGGAGCGCGCGGCAGACTCAGGGATGGAGTCACAAGCCCCTTGGGGTGTTAGCGCCCCAGGTGCAGAGCCGCCAGCAGAGCCAAGGAGGCTTCCCTGGAAGGGAAGTGAACACACAGGCATGCTTGCTTTCCCTCACCA
The DNA here is from genome assembly GCF_000754665.1 of Bison bison bison. Taxonomy (NCBI): domain Eukaryota; kingdom Metazoa; phylum Chordata; class Mammalia; order Artiodactyla; family Bovidae; genus Bison; species Bison bison. Next base: position 65,935 of record NW_011482349.1, read on the forward strand.
CCGTCTCTGACCTCTCAGACCATCCTTCCCAAGACACCAGGTCTAAATGGGAGAAGCAGCAACTTCCACACAAGGGTATCCACAGGCGTACGTCTAAGCCAGTGACTCTCGGCAGCTCTGCACCCTGAGGGCTGTCTGCAGTGTGGGACGGGTGGGCTGTCGCAGCTTGTACGGGCAGGCTCCTGGTGTCCGACGGGCAGAGACCAGAGGTGGTGCTGGGTGTCTTCCGTGTCCGGGGCGGCCCCCGGCACAGCGTGCTCTGGCCTTGTGTCAGGAGGGGCACAGCGGGGCATCCTTTCTGTAAACAGAGATTGCCTCCGTGCCACGGTCCTCGGAGCTGCCCTCCACAGGTCCCCGGTCTGTGATAGATCGCTGCATCCGGAGCCAGCATGGGTGCCTCCTGTAGCCGGGGAGACAGATGCAGAGCAGCAGAGCCGGGGCCCCGTCGAGCTCCCGAGGCTGCGCCCTGGCCGCTTTTCTGCCCTGCCTCTTCCCGCAGGCCCTCTCTGTGAGCGTCAGACAGATAGGCACCGAGCCAAGCTGAGTCAGCAGCGGGGGCAGCACGGGCCCAGGTCTGTCGTGTGCGTGGAAAAACCTCCTTTAAAAATATTTAGAGAGGAGTCCAAGGTCCTTATATTTAGGCAAGAGGTTTAAGTATGGATAAACTTTATACTTTTTAAAATTAACTATAATAATTGTAAGAGTCGTTGCTAGAACAATAGAAGTAGTTTGTCAATTCCATATCAATAGGAAAAGCTGGAATGAGATTGACACTACAAAAACCCAGACAACATTTAAAAATCAACGCAAGCATCCGACAAAATAGAATTCAGAAGAGGAAGAGACTGTATATGTCAGTTATATGTCAGTAAAGCTGAGAGACTTAGAAGGGGAAAGGCAGACGTAGGTAAGTTGAAAACTATAGGTAATCGCTGTGAATGTGAAGAGAGAGGCTTTCCTGCTGAGGCTGGATGGAAACGAGAGGGGAGGGTACAGCTCCTTAATCCCGACAGGAGATCCCTGAGATACATGCCGCAGAAGACTTCAGACAAAGATGCGGTGGGCCAGTCTCCTCCCAGAGAGTTAACCAGACAAAAGTGATCAACTGGGAGAACCGAAGGGTGTGGTGGGAAGCGTGCTCAGGAAGGGGTCTGCGTGGCCGTGCTCCACACGCCGACGCTTTCAGCTGTGCCTGCTGTGTGCTTCATCCAGCATTCACAGTGGCCGTGTCACTAGAGACGGGGTCATCTTGGCAGCTGCTGAGGGCTGGCACGAGCGCCTGTGGTGTCCGAGCTGCGCCAGGTCGTGACCACAGGGCTGGCCAAACCTCGCCTGGGGAGAAAACGGTGTAGAGCTTAAACCGGATGCTCAGACGGGCACACGTCTTCCTGCGTTAGGACATTCTAGTTCTCCACGGTGCCACTGTTGCAGGAGATTGGACAAAGGGACAGAGTGCCCGTGCCCCGCCTCTTCATCTTTACTGGGTCGCTCAGTGGTAAAGAATCTGCCTGTCAAGCAGGAGACACAGCTTCCACCCCCTGGAGCAGTAAGTGGCGACCCACTCCAGTGTTCTTCCCTGGAGAATTCCATAGACAGAGGAGCCTGGAGGGCTACAGTCCATGGGGTCACAAGAGAGTCAGGTGGGACTTTGTGACTAGAGAACAACAAAGTTCACGCACCCTTTTTTGCGCTCTGGGAGTACAGTGTTCAGGAGATTCATGAAGGTTCGTGGCTTCAAACTTGAAACATTTTCATCACCTGAAAAGAGACTACGTCACTGAAAATCTTGTGAATGATTATTCCTTTTTACTTTTTTGGCTGTGCCACGCATCGCGTGGGATCTTACTTCCCCAACCAGAGATCAGACCCACATCCCTTGCAGGGGAAGTGCAGAGTCTTAACCACTGGACCACCAGGGATGTGTCTGACTGGTGGTTTTTATCAGCATTATTTTTAACCACCATAAAGTGGACACAACCCAGATGTCCATCAGCTGATGGATAGGTAAGACAAAATGTGGGGAACCCATATAGTGGAGTACTGTTTGGCCCCAAAGAGAAAGGGAATACGGATCTGAGGTACAGCGTGGGTGAGCCTCATAAATGCAGCGCTGAGGGGAAGGAGCCGGTCACAAAAGGCCCCAGCTGTGTCCAGAGCCTGGGGCTCCATCGAGGCAGGAAGCAGATAGGTGGTGCCGTACTGGGCCTCCTGGTTGGCGTGTTCCCTCCTGCCCCTTCATTACAGTAGAGTGGATCCAGTTACTACAGAGTAGATTGGGTTCCTGTGGAGTGGATCAGGTTTCTGTCGACTGGATCACAGTTACTGTGGAGTGGATCAGGTTCCTGTAGAGTGGATCACAGTTACTGAGGAGTGGATTGGGTCCTTGTAGAGTAGATCATAGTTACTGAGGAGTGGATCGGGTCCCTGTAGAGTGGATCAGTTATTTTGGAGTGGATCAGGTTCGTGTAGAGTGGATCACAGTTTCTGAGGAGTGGATCGGGTCCCTGTAGAGTGGATCAGTTGTTTTGGAGTGGATTGGGTCCCTGTAGAGTGGATCACAGTTATTGAGGAGTGGATCAGGTCCCTGTAGAGTGAATCACAGTTACTGAGGAGTGGATCGGGTCCCTGTAGAGTGGATCACAGTTTCTGAGGAGTGGATCGGGTCCCTGTAGAGTGGATCAGTTGTTTTGGAGTGGATTGGGTCCCTGTAGAGTGGATCACTAGCTTTGTTCGTAGTGATGCTTTCTGAGGCCCACTTGACTTCACATTCCAAGATGTCTGGCTCTAGGTCACTACGAACAAAGCTAGTGGAGGTGATGGAATTCCAGTTGAGCTATTCCAAGTCCTGAAAGATGATGCTGTGAAAGTGCTGCACTCAATATGCCAGCAAATTTGGAAAACTCAGCAGTGGCCACAGGACTGGAAAAGGTCAGTTTTCATTCAATCCTAAAGAAAGGCAATGCCAAAGAATGCTCAAACTACCACACAATAGCACTCATCTCACATGCTAGTAAAGTAATATTCAAAATTCTCCAAGCCAGGCTTCAGCAATATGTGAAC
>NW_011482349.1:69355-71699 GCF_000754665.1 Bison bison bison
CAGGTATATTGTCACCCTGCTTATTTAACTTATATGCAGAGTACATCATGAGAAACGCTGGGCTGGAAGAAGCACAAGCTGGAATCAAGATTGCCGGGAGAAATATCAGTAACCTCAGATATGCAGATGACACCACCATTATGGTAGAAAGTGAAGAGGAACTCAAAAGCCTCTTGATGAAAGTGAAAGTGGAGAGTGAAAAAGTTGGCTTAAAGCTCAACATTCAGAAAACGAAGATCATGGCATCCAGTCCCATCACTTCATGGGAAATAGATGGGGAAACAGTGGAAACAGTGTCAGACTTTATTTTTGGGGGCTCCAAAATCACTACAGATGGTGACTGCAGCCATGAAATTAAAAGACGCTTACTCCTTGGACGGAAAGTTATGTCCAACCTAGATAGCATATTCAAAAGCAGAGATATTACTTTGCCAACAAAGTTTCGTCTAGTCAAGGCTATGGTTTTTCCTGTGGTCATGTATGGATGTGAGAGTTGGACTGTGAAGAAGGCTGAGCGCCGAAGAATTGATGCTTTTGAACTGTGGTGTTGGAGAAGACTCTTGAGAGTCCCTTGGACTGCAAGGAGATCCAACCAGTCCATTCTGAAGGAGATCAGCCCTGGGATTTCTTTGGAAGGAATGATGCTAAAGCTGAAACTCCAGTACTTTGGCCACCTCATGCGGAAGAGTTGACTCATTGGAAAAGTCTCTGATGCTGGGAGGCACTGGGGGCAGGAGAAGAAGGGGACGATGGAGTATGAGATGGCTGGATGGCATCACTGACTTGATGGACGTGAATCTGGGTGAACTCCAGGAGTTGGTGATGGACAGGGAGGCCAGGAGTTGGTGATGGACAGGGAGGCCTGGCGTGCTGCTGTTCATGCGGTCGCAGAGTCGGACACAACTGAGCGACTGAACTGAACTCAGAGTGGATCACAGTTACTGAGGAGTGGATCGGGTCCCTGTAGAGTGGATCAGTTGTTTTGGAGTGGATCAGGTCCCTGTAGAGTGAATCACAGTTACTGAGGAGTGGATCGGGTCCTTGTAGAGTGGATCACAGTTTCTGAGGAGTGGATCGGGTCCCTGTAGGGTGGATCACAGTTTCTGAGGAGTGGATCGGGTCCCTGTAGAGTGGATCACAGTTTCTGAGGAGTGGATCGGGTCCCTGTAGAGTGGATGTTGGTGCTAAGTGCTGGCCTTGGCACCCGTCCCTCCCGTGCTGGCGGGGGTGCACCTCTCCCAGCTGCACCCGGGACAAGCGCCCCACCCGTCTGTCTCCAGCCCAGCTGCAGCTCCAGCAGGTGGCGCTGCAGCAGCAGCAGCAGCAGTTCCAGGCGCAGCAGCAGGTGGCGCTGCAGCAGCAGCAGCAGCAGCAGCAGTTCCAGGCGCAGCAGAGCGCCATGCAGCAGCAGTTCCAGGCGGCCGTGCAGCAGCAGCAGCAGCAGCTCCAGCAGCAGCAGCACCTGATCAAGCTGCACCAGCAGAACCAGCAGCAGGTGCCGGCCTCGAGCCCCCGAGCCCGGGCGGGGGGCTCCTGGATGCAGGCGGCCACGGCGAGGCAACCCTCGACGGGAAGGCTGGCCAGGGCCGCGGGTCCTCTGAGCACGTCCAGGCCTCCTGTCCGCCCTGTCCCTGAGAGTTCTGGTGTCTGGACGCCGCACTCGTCGTCCCATGCGGGTGGCTGTGTCACAGGAAAAGCTCTTCTCTCGCACGTGGTCTCAGTCAGCGTGCTGACGGGCTAAGCGTGTCCCGCTCCAGCCGGTTGTAGGTGGGGGAGGGAAGCCCCAAAGGACCCACCCTTGGCCACCTGCTCCCGGCCTGGGCTTGCGCCTCCTTTCCCACAGCCCCTCTCCCGGACTGACAGGGGGTCTTCAGGCCCATCTCTCCCCCTCATCCTGAAGCTGGCCCTGTGCCCACTTTCGGGGCCACACAGGCAGCCCTGGAAGGGGCTCCCGAGGTCTGTGGTCAGCCGAGCGTTGCCCAGCTTCTCTGGGGCTGTACCTACACCTGACCCCTTACCACGCCCTCTGGACCCCTCCCTGGACCCTGCCTTTGTCCCCTCAGGCTTCAGACAGGCCAGTGTCCGTGGCCAGGGCCCTGTGACGCTGGGAGTCCCTCTGCCCCCGGGAGCGCTGCTGGGCCAGGCCACAAGCTGATGGGGTTGCTTATTCTGCCCCAGATGCAGCAGCAGCAACTACAGCGCATGGCACAGCTGCAGCTGCAGCAGCAGCAGCAGGCTCTCCAGGCCCAGCCGCCCATCCAGCAGCCGCCGCTGCAGCAGCCCCCGCCCCCGCCCTCGCAGGCCCTGCCTCAGCAGCTGCAGCCCCCGCAGCACCACCAGGCCC
>NW_011482349.1:72149-72887 GCF_000754665.1 Bison bison bison
CGTCACGCGGCCAGGGCCCTCCTCCCGGTGTCCCCAGGGCTGTGGATGGCAGGCCCTCTTCCGGCACCAGGACTCACCCTGGCACCCCCGCCCTGGCCCCCATGTGCCGCTCAGCAAAGGAGCGTGCGTCCCACCAGCTGCCGCACCCCATGGCAATGCCCTTCCTGCCAGGAGGCACCTTGTCTTCCAAGCATCCTGGCTGATTTGGTGGAGGCCAAGGGCATCGTAAGGTTGTGGGTGAGAAGGTGGATGGCCGCACCTGCATTCTCACTGTGGCGGAGGGCATGCCACCTGCCCGGCCCACGACCACTCGGGGTTCTGTCCTGAGCAGAGGTCGTGACAGTGTTTTTGAGGAAGGTGTAAGATATTATCTTGTCATGCACCTGTGCAAAAACAGATCCGTGTCTGTAAATGGGGACATCACAGGGAGGACAGCATCGTACCCAGTCGGGGACATTCGCTGTGCCAGGAGCCATCTTAACGTGTTTTTTGGCTTGCTTCTTGCTTTTTGTCCTTTTCTCTTCGCCCTTCGCTGGGTGAGGTGGTGCAAAGCTGCACCTGAACCATGAGGTGGGCGACTCGGAGGCCCCCAGGCACAGGCTGCAGGGCTGGGGGTCCTGAGCAGGGTCCCGTCAGCAGGAGCCCTCTGGCCTAGGTTCTTTCGAGGAGTCGGGGCTGCGAGCAGGGCTCTCGTGGGCCGTCAGCGCCCTGGGCTCGCCGCAGCAGCTGGTGGTGGTG
>NW_011482349.1:72987-73921 GCF_000754665.1 Bison bison bison
GCGGGCCCCGTGTGCCCACATCAGCCACTTCCTCTGCCAGCACTCCGCCCAGGCCGCGTCCGCAGGCCTCCTGGGGCTCCTGCTCTCAGGGTGCGCTCCGCTCCCCTTCCCAGCGGTCACGCTGCCTTTGCTTCTGCTGGAGTTTGGTGCGGCCTGCGTGGCACTTGGTCGTTTCGAGGGGGGCGTGGATTTGTGACCTGTCCCAGCAGAGTGCAGAGAGCTGACGGCAGAGCTCAGGTGGGGACGTGGGGTGCAGTAGTGGGGAGGGGCGGGGTCACCCCTCCTCCCGCAGGGTTTGGAGTTCTGAGGATTGGCCTTCAGGATAGGGGGCGTGCCCATGGCCTGCCTGCGATGGAGGCCAGCCTGGGTGTCTACGCCCAGGGCTCCCAGGTCTGCCCCCGGGGTGGGGCACTCGTGGGGCCTGGTGGGCTGGCCTCGCTGCACGCTCGTCTAGCAGTGGTGGGTGTGAGAAGAGCCCTGGGGGAATCTCTGCTTCCTCAGCCCTTCTTTGCAGCCTCGGTGGTAGCAGTGCACAAGACGGAGACGCGTCTGACCCAACACTAGGAAGTCAGCGTGGGTGGGGGAGGAGGGGCTGAGGGGCAGGCAGGAAGCACGGGTGGGAGCCCGCTTGGTGGCTTTTCTTTCCTCCTCACGTTTCAGCAAAAGTCAGGCTCTCCTGGACGCCGTCCCCAGGGCCACGTCGCCGCTCGTGGCTGTGGACATTTCCTCTGGAGCGGGTCCTGCCGCCCCCGTCCCCATCTGGTTCTCGGGTCTGGAGGATTTTACCGTTAGCAGTAGTGGGTGGCGCTTCTCGGAGTGACTCCGGGGCACTTGGGGCTTCGGTCGTACCAGCCCCGGCTGGAGCCTGGGACCCGGGTGTCTGAGGACGACCGGGCACCCATCTGGACGCCTGGCTCTGGCGGTAACTCCAGAG
>NW_011482349.1:74021-74780 GCF_000754665.1 Bison bison bison
GTGCCCGTCCCCCGTGGACAGCGGGCTTCTGGCTGGATCGGGCCGGTCCCGGGGTTCTCGGGGCAGCTCCGCCAGTGTGTCTGGGTTTGAGCTGCACAGGGCACGTGCCATGCCCACCCCACACCGCCCCAGGTCTTCCCTCTTGCCTCCTTCCCCAGCGTGTGATGGGGTGGGGGGCGGGGGCCACGTGCTCTCTTCCCGCCTCAGCTCGGAGCATGGAGCTGGGGGCCGTTGCTCCAGAGACCAGGAGGCGTCCTCCAGCAGTCAGCCCTGACTTCCAGGACTCACCCCTGGGTGCCCACCCCCTGCACATCGATGTCTATGGACGGAAGGGCCTCCCGGCCTTGCCCAGGAGCGGCCACAGTCTCTTTGGTGTCTGGGGTGGGGGCCAGGCCTTGTGACTTCTCCACAGGCCCCCTCGCCCCCCAGCCTGTGTCCAGACATGGTCTTGCTTCTTCTTGTCTCCCGCCCACAGCGGCTCAGGAGGGCATTGACTCAGCAGGTGTGCCGTGGTGAGACCCGTGGGCCCACGGGCTTCTGCGCACCACCCCCCTCCCGTGGCCGTGTCAGCCGAGCGCCGTGTTTGGGCCGGGATGCCGCGTGTCCCTTAGCGTCCAGCCTGGCCCTGTGGCTCGAGTCTGGGGGAGCGTGCTGATGGGGTTCCCACAGCCTTTGGAGGGGCTCTGTGACCTCCCCGTCCTCCTCGGCTCACCCACACGTGACCTCGTGTGAAGCAGACTGCCAGCATCACCGCTGCAG
>NW_011482349.1:75014-75254 GCF_000754665.1 Bison bison bison
TCATTGGAGTCAGGGAGGCAGGGCTCCACTCTACCGACTCAGAGCCAGGCTGCATGGGCACTGCCAGTGAGCCCCAGGTGAGGGTTGACTGGTAGCGGACGTCAGCCGGGGAAGCGGCAGGAGCCCCTCCTCGGCCCTGGCCTGGTGGCTGCAGGTCGCTGCTCCTCCCTCCGCAGGTCCGGGCTCCAATGGTCGTCCAGCAGCCGCAGGTGCAGCCCCAGGTCCCGCCGCAGACAGCAG
>NW_011482349.1:78142-78672 GCF_000754665.1 Bison bison bison
CCTTGACCTGGGCATGGGGCCGCCCTGCCTCAGACTTCGGGCCTGGGAACAGCGCGTGGGCTGGCGGGCTCCTGGGAGTGGTGCCGGTGGCCCAGGCCCCAGCCCGCTCCGCCCAGAGAAGGCCAGACTGTCCGTGGCTGGGCAGAGACCTGGGAGCTCTCGGCTCCCCGTCCCCCACACAGAGGGCCAGCCCCGTCGTCCTCCCTCAGGTGCCCGCTGAAGACGCTGCAGAAATGTGAGATCGCCCTGGAGAAGCTTAAGAACGACATGGCGGTGGTGAGTGGGCTGCCGTGCCTGGCGCTGTTCGTAGGGTCGTGGACATCCCTGGTGGTCAGGGCTCACCACGGTCTACCCACGAGCTGGAGCCTGCAGCCTGAGGGGGCGGGGGCCGTACCCGGTGCAGTGGGCTGAGGTGAGGACGTGATGGGAAGCTCTGGCTGCGGCTCGCAGTGCACGGCTCTCGTGGCCCACGGGCCTGGCCGGGCTGCCGTGGAGTGTCCGGGCCCGCCCGCCCCGTCTGTGGTGTGGAG
>NW_011482350.1:0-736 GCF_000754665.1 Bison bison bison
TCTGTATCTTGGAGCTCAGGGCTGTGTTCCTTGCTGCTGGAGAATTTGCTTGGTATGTCTTGCCCTGAAACTTGTTTCGCCCAGAGAGGTTTACAGCATTATATGGAGAAGAGAAGAGTGAGGAGGGAGTTAGAGGTGACCCGAATGAGATGAGGTGGAGTCAATAGAGGAGAGAGTGGGCTATTCAGTAATCTCTTCCTTATGTGCACTCCACAACTGGACCGCTCAGAGTTGTTCACAGAGTTATACAGAGAAGAGAAGAAGGAAAAAGGTGGCAGAGGTGGCCAGGAGGATAAATGGGGGGAATGAAAAGGAGGGATACAGATCCAGCAAGTAATCAGTTCCCTAAGTGTTCTCCACCATCTGGAACACACAGAAATTCACAGAGTTGGGTAGAGTAGAGAGGGGTTAGGGAGGAGACACAGGCGACCTAGTGGAGAAAAAGGAGAGTTCAAAGGGAGAGAGAGCAGTTAAGCCAGTAATCTCGCTCCCTAGTGAAAAATGGATACTGAAGATTGGGTTCTTAAAGGTACAAAATTGGTAACAAATACATAAAAGCAAAAATTAAAAATCTAGAGTAGAGTTTGGAATTTCAAAAATACGATGTTAAAGAAAAGAAGAAGGAAAAGAAAGAGAGGAAAAAATGAACATACAAAAACAAACAAGGTCTCAAAAATTATAAAGAAAATATAGGTACAAAATTGATAACTAATACCAAAAAGCAAAGTAGAGTGTG
>NW_011482350.1:3313-6320 GCF_000754665.1 Bison bison bison
TAAATTGCCTAGATAATTTATTGATGCTTTCTAGAGAACACCAAAAATTATGGAGAGCACACAATTCACAAAAGATTAGACTCACCTGTCTGTGAATGTATATATACTCTCAACTCATATTTGTATTCAAAAAAAGTAAGTGTAATACCAGAAACTATAAAACTCAGAGGAAAACATACACAGAACACTCTTTGACATAAACCACAGCAAAATCCTCTATGACCCACCTCCTACAATAATGGAAATTAAAAACAAAAGTAAATAAATGGGACCTAATTAAACTTAAAAGCTTTTGCACAGCAAAGGAAACCATAAACGAGATGAAAAAAATCCTCAGAATGGGAGAAATTAATTGCAAATGTTCATATTATTCATGAGGTTCTCAAGGCAAGAATACCGAAGTGATTTGCCATTCCCTTCTCCAATGGACCACATTTGTCAGAATTCTCCACCATGACCTGTCTGTCTTGGGTGGCCCTATAGGGCATGGCTCATAGTTTCATTGAGTTAGACAAGGCTGTGGTCCGTGTGATTAGATTGGTTATTTTACTGTGACAGTGGTTTTCATTCTGCCCTCTGATGGAGAAGGACAAAAGGCTTATGAAAGCTTCCTGATGGGAGAGACTGACTAGGGGGAAACTGAGTCTTATTCTGATGAGTGGGGCCATGCTCAGTAAATCTTTAATCCAATTATCTGTTGATGGGTGGGGCTGTGTTCCCTCCCTGTTGTGTGACTTGAGACCAAACTATGGTGGAGGTAATGAAGGTAATGGCGACCTTCTTCAAAAGGTCCCATACAGGTACTGCTGCACTCAGTGCCTCCAACCCTGCAGCAGGCCACTGCTGAACAGTATGAAAAGGCAAAAAGATACAATACTGAAAGATGAACTCCGCAGGAGGGTAGGTGGAGATCAGTGGAGAAATAACTTCAGAAAGAATGAAGATATGGAGAAAAGAAAAAAAAGCACAGAGTTGTGGATGTGACTGGTGATGGCAGTAAAGTCCGATGTTGTAAAGAGCAATACTGCATAGGAACACGGAATGTTAGGTCCATGAATCAAGCAAATTGGAAGTGGTCAAACAGGAGATGGCAAGAGTGAACATTGACATTTTAGGAATCAGCAAACTAAAATGGACGGGAATATGTGAATTTAACTCAGATGACCATTATATCTACTACTGTGGGCAGGAATCCCTTAGAAGAAATGGAGTAGCCATCATGGTCAACAAAAGAGTCTAAAATACAATACTTGGATGCAATCTCAAAAATGACAGAGTAATCTATGTTTGTTTCCAAGACAAACCATACAGTATCACAGTAATCCAAGTCTATTCCCCGACCAGTAATGCAGAAGTTAAATGATTCTCTAGAACTAACACCGAAAAAAGATGTCCTTTTCAATATAGGATGCTGGAATGCAAAAGTAGGTAGTCAAGAGACACCTGGAATAACAGACAAATTTGGCCTTGGAGTACAAAACAAAGCAGGTCAAAGGCTAATAGAGTTTTCCCAAAAGAATTCACTGGTCATAGCAAACACCCTCATCCAACAACATAAGAGAAGACTCTACAGATGGACATCACCAGATGGTGAATATCAAAATCATATTGATTATATTCTCTGCAGCCAAAGATGGAGAAGCTCTATACAGTCAGCAAAATCAAGACTGGGAGCTGACTGTGGCTCAAATAATGAACTTCTTTTTGCCAAATACAGACTTCAACTGACAAAAATAGAGAAAACCACTAGACCTTTCAGGCGTGATCTAAATCAAATCCTTACAATGATACAGTGGAAGTGCCAAATAGATTCCCGGGATTAGATCTGATAGATACAGTGCCTGAAGAACTATGGATGGAGGTTCATGACATTGTACAGGAGACAGTGATAAAGATCATCCCCCCCAAAAAGAAATACAAAAAGGCGAAATGGTTGTTCAAGGAGGCCTTACAAATAGTTGAGAAAAGAAAAAATGTAAAATCAAAGGGAAAATGAAATACATACCCATTTGAATGGAGAGTTCCAAAGAATAGCAAGGAGAGAGAAGAAAGACTGCCTCAACGATCAGTGCAAAGAAGTAGAGGAAAACAGTAGAATTGGAAAGACTAGAGATCACTTCAAGAAAATTAGAGATACCAAGGGAAATTTTCATGCAAAGATGGGCACATCTGTTAGGTTCACTGGACCTAACAGAAGCAAAAGATATTAAGAAGAAGTGGCAAGAATACACAGAAGAACTATATAAAAAAAAATCTTCATGACCCAGATAACCATGATGGTGTTATCACTCACCTAGAGCCAAGCATACTGGAGTGTGAAGTCAAGTGGGCCTTAGGAAGCATCACTATGAACAAAGCTAGTGGATGGACTTCCAGTTGAGCTATTTCAAATCTTAAAAGATGATGCTGTGAAAGTGCTACACTCAATACACCAGCAAATTTGGAAAACTCAGCAGTGGCCACAAGACTGGAAAAGATCACTGTTCATTCCAACCCCAAAGAAAGGCAATGCCAAAGAATGTTCAAACTACTGCACAATTGCACTCATCTCACATGCGAGTAAAGTAAGGCTCAAAATTTGCCAAGCCACCCTTCAATAGTACATGAACCATGAACTTCCAGGTGTTCAAGCTTGTTTTAGAAAAGACAGAGGAACCAGAGATGAAATTGCTGACATCTGCTGGATCATAGAGAGAGTTTCAGAAAAACATCTACTTCTGCTTTAATGACTATGTCAGAGCCTTTGACTGTGTGGATCACAAAAAACTGTGGAAAATTCTACAAGGGATGGGAATACAAGAGTACCTGACCTGCCTCTTGAGAAATCTATATTCAGGTCAAGAATTAATGATTAGAACTTGACATGTAACAATGGACGGGTTCCAAATCGGGAAAGGAGTACGTCAAGGCTGTATATTGTCACTGTGCTTATTTAACTTATATGCAGAGTACATCATGAGAAACGCTGGGCTGGATGAAGCACAAGCTGGAATCAAGATTGCATGGA
>NW_011482350.1:8113-8546 GCF_000754665.1 Bison bison bison
ACTCAAACTCATGTCCATGGAGTTAGTGATGCCATCCAACCATTTCATCCTCTGTCGTCCTCTTCTCCTACCCTCAGTCTTTCCCAGCATCAGGGTCTTTTCAAATGAGTCAGTTCTTCGCATCAGGTAGCCAAAGTATTGGAGTTTCATCTTCAACACCAGTCCTTCCAATGTACACCCAGAACTGATCTCCTGACTGGTTGGATCTCCTTGCAGTCCAAGAGACTTTCAAAAGTCTTCTCCAACACCACTGTTCAAAAGCATCAATTCTTCGGCGCTAAGCTTTCTTTAGACTCCAACAGTCACATCCATACATGACTACTTGAAAAACCATAGCCTTGACTAAACACACCTTTGTTGGCAAAGTAATGTCTCTGCTTTTGAATATGCTATCTAGGTTGGTCATAACTTTCCTTGCAAGGAGTAAGCATCT
>NW_011482350.1:8646-9521 GCF_000754665.1 Bison bison bison
TTCCATGTCCTGGCTATTATAAACAGTGCTGCGATGAACATTGGGGTACACGTGTCTCTTTCCCTTCTGGTTTCCTCAGTGTGTATGCCCAGCAGTGGGATTGCTGGATCATGGACATGAGTTTGAATAATCTCCAGCAGTTGGTGATGGACAGGAAGCCTGGTGTTCATGGGTTCACAAAGTGTACCACATGACTGATTGAACGGAATTGGAAATAAAGTAACTGACAAATGATTAATCTCCAAAATACGCAAACGCCTCATGGAGCTGAGTATCACAAAAACAGAAACCCCAATCAAAAATTGGGCAGAAAACCTAAACAGGTATTTCTCCAAAGAAGACCTTCAAATGGATAACAAATATATGAAAAAAAGTGCTCAAAATTGTTTATTATTAGAGAAATGCAAAACAGAACTATGATGTTTCATTTCACACTGGTCAGAATGGCCATCAGCAGAAATCTACTAACAATAAATTATGGAGAGAATATGGAGAAAAGGGAATCCACTTGCAATATTTTGGGGAATGCAAATTGATACTGCCTCTATGGAGAAATGTATGGATATTTCTCTTAAAAAATAGGACTAAAACTACCATATGACCCAGAGAATCCCACTATTGGGCATATACCCTGAGGAAACCATAATTGAAAAGACACATGTACCCCCACTATTCATTGTAGCACTATTTACGATAGCCAGGACATGGAAGAAATCTATATGCCCATCAACAAATGAATAAATAAAGAAGACGTGGTACATATATACAATGGCATATTACCCAAACATAAAAAGGGATGAATTTGAGTAAATTCTAGTCAGATATGTGAACCTAGAGTTGTTATACGAGTGAAGTAAGTTAGAAATAAAAAAACA
>NW_011482350.1:9621-11175 GCF_000754665.1 Bison bison bison
TTCTAATGATATATCCTGCATATAAGTTAAATAAGCATGGTGACAATATACAGCCTTGACGTACTCCTTTTCCTATTTGGAACCTGTCTGTTGTTCCATGTCCAGTTCTAACTGTTGCTTCCTGACATGCATACAGGTTTTTCAAGAAGCAGGTCAGGTGATCTGGTATTCCCATCTCTTTCAGAATTTTCTACAGTTTATTGGGATCCACACAGTCAAAGGATTTGGCATAGTCAATAAAGCAGAAATAAATGTTTTTCTGGAACTCTCTTGCTGTTTTAATGATCCAGCAGATGTTGGAAATTTGATGTCTGATTCCTCAGCCTTTTCTAAAACAAGCTTGAACATCTGCAAATGCACAGTTCATGTATTATTGAAGCCTGGCTTGGAGAATTTTGAGGATTACTTTATTAGCATGTGAGATGAGTACAATTGTGTGGGAGTGTGAACATTCCTTGGTATTTCCTTTCTTAGGGATTGGAATGAAAACTGACCTTTTCCAGTCCTGTGGCCACTGCTGAGTTTTCCAAATTTGCTGACATATTGAGTGCAGCACTTTCACAGCATCATCTTTCAGGATTTGAATTAGCTCAACTGGAGTTCCATCACCTCCACTAGCTTTGTTCATAGTGGTGCTTCCTAAGGCCTAGTTGACTTCACATTCCAGAATGTTTGACTCTAGGTCAGGGATCTCACCATCGTGGTTAACTGGGTCTTGAATATCTTTTTTGTATAGTTCTTCTATGTATTTTTGCCACCTCTTCTTAATATCTTATGCTTCTATCAGGCCCATACCATTTCTGTCCTTTATTGAGCCCATCTTTGCATGAAAAGTTCCCTTGGTCTCTCTAATTTTTTTGAAGAGATCTCTAGTCTTTCCCATTCTATTGCTTTCCCCTATTTCTTTACACTGATTACTGAGGAAGCCTTTCTTATCTCTCCTTGCTATTTTTTGCAACTCTGCATTCAAATGATTATATCTTTCCTTTTCTTCTTTGCTTTTGGCTTCTTTTCACAGCTATTTGTAAGGCCTCCTCAGAGAGCCATTTTAATTTTTTGCATTTCTTTTCCTTGGGGATGGTCTTGACCCCTGTCTCCTGTACAATGTCACGAACTTCTGTCCATAGTTCATCAGGCACCTTGTCTATCAGATCTAGTCTCTTAAATCTATTTCTCATTTCCACTGTATAATCTGTATACACTGTATAAGGGATTTGATTTAGGTCATACCTGAATGGCTTATTGGTTTTCTCCACTTTCTTCAATTTAAGTCCGAATGTGGCAATAAGGAGTTCATCATCTGAGCCACAGTCCACTCCCAGTCTTGTTTTTGCTGACTGTATAGAGCTTCTCTATTTTGGCTGCAAAAATATGATCAATCTGATTTTGGTGTTGGCCTTCTGGTGATGTCCATGTGTAGAGTCTTCTCTTGTGTTGTTGGAAGAAGGTCTTTGCTATAACGAGTGTGTTCTCTTGGCAAAACTCTATTAGTCTTTGTCCTGCTTCATTCTGTTCTCCAAGGCCAAATTTGCCTGTTTTTCCATGTTTTTCTTG
>NW_011482350.1:13201-15863 GCF_000754665.1 Bison bison bison
TGGGAGGAAGCTGATTATCCAGTTCATAATTCAGGCTACAAAATTAGTTACCAACATATCCTAATAACTAATTTTTATTTATTGATATAATTATATTTCCAAATATACCACTTTTAATTTAATGTTTAATGGGAAAAAAGCACTTCATGCATATCAAAACTTGTATAGTATACTAGTTAAAAGCACCAAATTTGGAGTCAGAAAAATCTGGGTGTAAATCCCAGATCTGTTATTTGCAAGTTATGGGACTTTGACCCAGTTACTTTATACCTCTAAAACAGTTTCCTCATGTGAAAAGTGGGAATAATCAACTTCATAGGGTATAGAATAATAAGTGTGTTGCCTGGAACATATTAAGTACTTAATGGTAGCTAGTTGCTGGTGTTATTTTGTTTGTATTATTTTATAATAATTATTATTATTATTATCATTATCCCCTTATTGACATTTTCTTTGTAAAGATATTGAAGAAATAATTAGTGCTAAAGTATAATTTTTGAAAAGTTATGCCTTTGATACAAATATGAGTAACATGTCAAATGTTTTGTGTAATTCATTAATTAATGTGGTAACTCATAAGGTATTAAAATTATTTCAAAAAACCTTTGAAGAAAATACATAAAAACAGTTAGGAAAATGCTGAAAAATGCTGTAAAAATTGTTCATAGATGCAAGAGTAGTTAGTATCCTATAGAGAATAAAACAATACTTGGGAAGGTCATCATTTGGGGTTAGAAATTAATTCTATCTCTATCAAGCAAAATTTATTTTATTGTTATGTATAGGAATCACAAGAAAATTCAGTTTTCTACAACTTAATTTCTACACTTATAGAGTTGTAAAATAGTCTTGTCAGTAGAAAGTCAAAGATGCACATTCTATGGAATTAGATAATTTTCATTTCCATGTCCTAGACAACATTCCTGAAACTCTTTTTCTACTCAAACATCAACAGCTTACCATAGGAGTCTCATCCAGTTAATTAAGATAATCATTTAAAGTTTTCTAAAACCATCACATAAACTTATGATGGCTGGGTCAGGGATTATCATTTCTATAATGTTGATGAGAAAATTGTGGCAAAGAAGTCAAGCAAATTATCCGTAATTACACCAAGTGGAGGAATAATTATATACTTATAACCAAAGTAAGAAGAAACCAAAAAGCAAAAGAGAAACAGAATGGGAGAAACAGGTGCTGTTTAATTTGAAGGTGATGTAGTGGTTAACTTTTTTTTTTAATAACTGCTCCTGTGTGCCCTTACAGATAATAACCAAGGTGACAATTTTCTTTCTTCAAAAGATTCTACATTCTCCAAACCTCTCTTGTTAATCAAGCAGTGTCCAGATATTATTAACATTAACCAGATTTTTGAACATTTATTATCATGTATATGCAGAAAAAATCTTGGGCTCTGGATGCCAATCTATAAAAGAATCCTGTGAGCCCTGGTTCACCAGTCATACGTGTGTGTATTTGTATGAGTGTACTCTGTTAGCTGAATGCAGCATCAATTAATAATAGCAATTGTGTTGAAGATTCAATTTAGCTAAAACACATAGCTGTGGATCTTCTGGTTGTGGGTTTCAGTATAACATCATAATTTAAGGTGAAATCCTTCATGACATTCAACAATATGTGATGGATATTAAGGATATCTTAATTATTGTTGATTTCAGATATTATTGAAAATATTACTGGATGTGAAGACCAAGTTCAAGTGAAAGCTGGGGTTTATGATTTAGATTATGATTAAACAAAGAAAAACAGAAATCAGATGAGTAATACAAATATAAGGAAATTAACAGGTGGTAATAAATGAAAATATCTTTTGTAAAATAAATGTTTTCATTGGAATTTACAAATAAGACAGTATAAGATCAGAGAGAATTTACACATATATCTGTATAAGTTTTTTGTTCACTGTTTTTTAAAACTATTTAAAATTTTTTTCTATAATAGAGAACCTTTTTTAAAATTTAGTTTAATTTGTTTATTTAATTTTGGCTGTATTGTGTCTTCTTTGTTGAACACGAGCTAGTTGTGGAGATTGGGGAGCTGCCTCGTTCATTTGTGGTGCGCTGGCTTTCTCGTTTGCAGTAGTTTCTCTTGTGTGGAAGCACAGGCTCCAGTCTCGAGGGCTTCAGTAGTTGCAGCATGTGAATTTCAGTAGTTGTGGCTCCTGGGTCCTAGAGCTCAAGCTCCGTAGTTGTGTACCATGAGCTTGATTGCCCCGTGTCATGTGAAATCTTCCCAGACTTGGAGATCAAACCGGTGTCCCCTACACTGGCAGGTGGATTCTTAACCACTGGGACCATGAGGGAAGTTCTGTTCTCTTCTTTTAGATTTTATTATTATGTATTTGGTTCAAATTTTAGTAAATAATTCCTGGAGAAGATTTTAATTAATACTGATTACTGAGTGCTCTGTCATTTTGCTTACAAAATATATTTGGAGATGAGGAATCAACTTCAAATTAAAATGTAAATAAAAATCCCAGGGTCCTGTGAAGATGAATAAGAACTTTCATGGAAGAAAGAATAAGAATAAGAAAAATAATAAGACTGTGGTCACTGTAACCACAAAGAGTATTAAAACCATGGTAACCATAGTTTATTTAACAAAAAGGCAATTATATTCTGATTTACTTAAAATTTGAGCT
>NW_011482351.1:0-859 GCF_000754665.1 Bison bison bison
TGACCAGACAGTGTCACAGCATCACCATTAGCTGAAAGAGAGGCTGGGTAGGTGGAACAAGTTGGAACTGTAGATACTGCCCTCTCGACATTGGATGTGGTCAAGTGACTCCCGCTGGTACATGAACTGTGATATGTGACTCCAGGTAAAAACTTTAAGAGCAAATCACCAAGTTACCACAAACCCTCTTCTTCCCATGAAGGATGGCAATGTCCCAAATAGTGTCTGCCTTGTAAGTGTGAGTCCTGGTCTGAAGATGCCATGAAGTAGAGACCCTAGCCACTCAGTTATGGACATGGAACATCAGAGAGAAATAAACCTTCATTGTTTTAAACCAGTAAGAATTTGGAACTGTTCTTAAAGCATCACTTAGCCTACCCTGAATGATAAACATACAGCCTAAGAACTTCCCTGGTGGTGCAGGGGGTAAGGAATCTGCCTGCCAATGCGGGAGAGATGGGTTTGAACCCTGGTCCATGAAGATTCCACATGCCATGTAGCAACCAAGCCTCTGTGCACAATCACTGAAGCTTGTACACTCCAGGCCCCTTCAACAGCAACTACTGAGTCCGAGAGCTGCAACTAGAGAAAGCCCACACAAATGTAAGGAAGACCCAGCACAGACAAAAGTAAATAAATAAATAATTTTTTAAAAATAAGCCTAGTTTCTTCATCTGGCTAGCTTTCATATATTATTTTATTGTAGCTTTACTGCTGCTTACCCAGAGTGGCTTTCTCTGATTACCGAATCTACTGCAGATTCCTGTCTTATTCTCATTCAGAGAACTGTGTTCTTTCTCTTCACAGAACTTAGCATATTTCTTAGTTGTACTTTTTTTTTTTTTTTTTTTATTGGTTT
>NW_011482351.1:4285-6874 GCF_000754665.1 Bison bison bison
AAGGATGTTCTTAAATCAATAAATGTTGTGCTG
Source organism: Bison bison bison (assembly GCF_000754665.1). Taxonomy (NCBI): domain Eukaryota; kingdom Metazoa; phylum Chordata; class Mammalia; order Artiodactyla; family Bovidae; genus Bison; species Bison bison. The sequence continues at coordinate 4,319 of NW_011482351.1, forward strand.
GGTGATGGCTATTTTAGGTTCATTTTACTATATTCTTGTGAATGTTTGAAATTTTCTATAATAAAAAGTAAAACAAAATAGAACTACAACAAAAAGATAAATTCAGGGTGCCTTTGTATTTTAAAAACATCAGTTCATTCTTTAGGTTTGCTTGTTGCTACACAGATAAATATGTATTAACATGCGAATCGATGACTTATATGTAGTTGAAATCCTAAATATTACAGAGACCAACAGTCTCAACTGTTGTTAAATGACAATATTTTCATTTCTATATTCTGGTGATATACTGAAGTCAATTTATTCTATCCCATAATCAAAACTGTTCAATGCAGTACAAAGAGTGCTTGCTTTATCGTGGCATAGACATATTGCTTTCAAATCAGGAACTGCTTTCATTAAAATTCCTGTCACATGTGTGTGTGGTGTTGCTTTTCTTTTGCTACCCTGTTTAGACCCAATTGTGCTGAACACAATTTTGCATCAAATAAGCTAGAAGTTCTAGAAGGGAAGCAGTTAACTGCCTGGAAGAGGAAGCAATAGAAGCTTCACAAAGCTTCTTTGATTCCTTGATGCCTTTCAACAATCCACAGTTTCATCTAGCGGAGCACATCAAGGCTTGAGAAAAATACTGAGCAAGCCAGAACTATACAGTGGTTCATAGCATAAGGCTCCAAAGTCAGACTCCCTGGGTTCAAATCCTGGCCTTGCCCCTTATTTCCCTTGAGACTTTAAAAAAATTACATAGCCTCTCTGTGTCTCAAGATGTTTTAAAAAGACTTAACTTCTCTCTGTCTCAAAATATTCCCTCTGTTATAAAAAAAATTCATAGTAATTACAAGCTCATGGGGTTGTTGTGAGCATTAAATAAGATGATGCTGTCATGAGCATAACTATAGTGTAAAGCACAGCATGGCACATAGTAGTTGTGGAATAGACCATTCCAGTATGCATCTCCCAATACGTGTTCTCCATTTTTCTATTAGTGGAATGTCTAGCTAGGCTCATGGCCACTCAAAGACTACATTTCCCAGCATGTCTTGCAGTTAATTTTGCCATGAGACCAAATATTAGCCAGTGATATGATCAGAAATGATACAAGTAACCTCTAGGTCATGGCCCTAATGGGAAAGGGGTATCCCTGTCCCACGAACCCTTCTTCCCTGCCAGAAGCTAGGATGAGAATATAGGGGTGAGTCATCTTGGAAGAAGAGCCAAACTTTCAAGATGGTAGAACTACAAAAGACAAGGCACCTAGATCCATGCAATAATGGAGCCACCATTACATCACAAAGCTGCCAACCAATTCAGACTTTCCTGTTAGAGAGCAATGTACTTCCATCTTCTGTAAGTCGTAATTAAAGTATGTCTCTGTCACCCACAGACAAACCTATCTCTCAACAAATAAAAGAAGAACTCAGCAGATATTAGCTCTTTTTATTATTGTCCACTTGCACAGATGTTGCTACTAGGTTTTGCTTCAGCCTCTGCTGCAGAGCCTACCAGCTAAATCATTGTCTAGAGCTAGAGTTTCATATTCCTTTAAGAGAACAAAACCACGGTGACTGACAAAAAAATACTGTGAAACCAAAAACAATGGAAAAAAAAGCACTTGAAATAATAAATGTGTGCAGAACAATGTCACAGTAGCCTGATGCCGATGGCTGCATGCCTCCTGCACTCCTGACTTTTTCATTTTGATTGTAGGCCTATGTGTGTGGCATCTATTATTAAAACCTAACCATCACAACACTTAGCCACTATAATGACAGGCCCTCTGCTTTAAGTGTCACGCCCATAAACGCTGACAATGACCCATGAAAAAGACATTATGATTCCAATTTTTACAGATAAAAAAGTGGAATCTCAGAGAAGAAACATCACAGGGCTATTAAGTGGTGCACTCATGATTCAGATCCAGAGTTTTATATTCCCAAATCTGTACTTTTGCCCATCCAAGACTCCCCTCATTGCTTCTCAATTTATTAAAATACTGTGGCTCAGAATGAACACTGGGAATACTAGCAATTGGTATCACTTTCCCAGCTGTAAAAAGCCAGACTGAACATATTCAAAGTAAAGATTTAAACATGAAGGGTTTCTCCTATCTGCCCACCGAATGATGCGCCCAAGTTGCCTCTTATCACAGAATCTCTCCTGGTGAACATTCTCCAACAGAGCTGTTCCTCATCAAATACCACTATAAACTTTATTAAGCTTTTGATTAATTTGCAAGTCAATGGCTATTAAAAAGAATCCAGACCATCCAAGAATGAGGGGAAAGTTTCACTCAGAGAGAAAGCTACTTGAGAGAACATAAATAAGGAACAGAATTGAAGGAACCCTTGTCTAGATAAAGAAATCTTGCCATCTGTGTCAATTTACTAGGTTTAGAAACTGTCTCGCGAATTCCCTGCTGATCCAGAGGTTAGGATTCTCTGCTTTCAGTGCTGAGGGCCCAGGTTCAATCACTGGTCAGGGAATTCGCATCAGGTGGTCTGGTATTCCCATCTCTTTCAGAATTTTCCACAGTTTATTGTGATCCACACAGTCAAA
>NW_011482351.1:6984-8422 GCF_000754665.1 Bison bison bison
TTATATAGTCAAGAAATAGAAGAGAAGAAAAAAGATCTACAAAATCAACCCCAAGCAATTGAGAAAATGGAAATAGGAACATATATATCAATAATTACTTTAAATGTAAATGGATTAAATGCTGCAACCAAAAGACACAGACTGGCTGAATGGATATGAAAACAAGGCCCATATATATGCTATCTACAAGAAACCCACTTCAGACCTAAAGACTCATATAGACTGAAAGTGAGAGGATGGAAAAATATATTCCTTGCAAATGGGAAGCAAAAGAGAGCTGGAGTAGCAATCCTCATATCAGACAAAATAGACCTTAAAATAAAGAATATAACAAGAGATAAGGAAGGACACTACATAATGATCAAGGGATCAATCCAAGAGGAAGATATAACAATTGTAAATATCTATGCACCCAACATAGGTACACTTTAATACATAAGACAAACACTAACGGACATAAAAGGAGAAACTGACAGTAACACAATAGTAGTAGGAGACTTTAACACCCCACTCACATCAATGGACAGATCATCAAAACAGAAAATTAATAAGGAAACACAAATCTTAAATGATACATTAGATGAGATGGATCTCATTGATATCTTCAGGACATTCCATCCAAATGGAGAAGAATACACCTTCCTCTCAAGTGCACATGGAACATTATCTAGGATAGACCACATCTTGGGTCACAAATCAAACCTCAGTAAATTTAAGAAAATTGAAATTGCATCAAATATCTTCTCTGACCACAACACTATGAGACTAGATATCAATTACAAGAAAAAACTGTCAGAAACACAAACACATGGAGATTAAACAACACGTTTCTACATAACCAACAGGTTACTGAAGAAATCAGAAGGGAAATCAAAAAATTTCTAGAAACAAATGACAATGAAAACATGACAACACAAAACCTATGGGATGCAGCAAAAGCAGTCTTAAGAGGGAAGTTAATAGCAATACAATCCTACCTCAAGAAACAAGAAAAACATCAAACAGCAACACAAATTCAGCAACACATCAAAAAGCTCATACACCATGATCAAGTTGGGTTTATTCCATGGATGCAAGGATTCTTCAATATATGCAAATTAAACAATGGGATACACCATATTAACAAATTGAAAGATAAAAACCATATGATCATCTCAATAGATGCAGAAAAAGCCTTTGACAAAATTTAGCACCCATTTATGATTAAAACTCTTCAAAAAATGGGCATAGAAGGAACCTACCTCAACATAGTAAAGGCCAGATATGATAAGCCTACAGCAAACATTATTCTCAATGATGAAAAACTGAAAGCATTCCCTCTGAGATCAGGAACAAGACAAGGGTGTCCACTTTCACCACTATTATTCAGCATAGTTCTGGAAGTGCTAACTACAGTAATCAGATAAGAAAAAGAAATAAAAATAATCCAGATCAGAAA
>NW_011482351.1:8602-8996 GCF_000754665.1 Bison bison bison
AGGCAAGAATATACAATGGGGCAAAGACAGCCTCTTCAATAAATGGTGCTGGGAAAACTGGTTAGCTACATGCAAAAGAATGAAATTAGAACACTTCCTAACACCATACACAAAGATAAACTCAAAATGGATCAAAGATCTAAATGTAAGACCAGAAACTATAAAATTCTTAGAGGAACACATAGGCAGAACACTCGATGACATAAATCAAAGCAAGATCCTCTATGACCCACCTCCTAGAGTAATGGAAATAAAAATAAAAATAAACAAGTGGGACCTCATTAAACTTAAAAGCTTTTGCACAGCAAAGGAAACTATAAGCAAAGTGAAAAGACAACCCTCAGAATGGGAGAAAGTAATAGCAAATGAAACAACTGACAAAGGATTAATTTCC
>NW_011482351.1:9330-9662 GCF_000754665.1 Bison bison bison
GTAAATTGATATAGCCACTATGGAAGACAGTATAGAGATTCCTTAAAAAACTAGGAATAAAATCACCATATGACCCAGCAATCTGACTCCTAGACATATACCCTGAGGAAACCAGGGTTGAAAAAGACACATGTATCCCATTGTTTATTGCAGCACTATTTACAATAGCTAGAACATGGAAGCAACCCAGATGTCCATCAACAGATGAATGGGTAAAGAAGTTGGGGTACATAAACACAATGGACTATTACTAAGCCATACAAGGGAATGCATTTGTGTCAGTTCTGATAAAGCGGATAAACCTAGAACCTATTATAAAGAGTGAAGTGAGT
>NW_011482352.1:0-1378 GCF_000754665.1 Bison bison bison
TTGAAGGCAGGAGAAGGGGATAACAGAGGATGAGATGGTTGGATGGCATCACCGATTTGATGGACAGGAGTCTGAGCAAGCTCTGGGAGTTGGTGATGGACAGGAAAACCTGGCATGTTGCAGGCCATGTGGTCACAAAGAGTGGGACACAACTGAGCAAGTGAACTGAACTGAACACATTTTTTCCAGAGGCTGCTCTTGGAGATGTTTTGCAAGACTGAAGACCCTTTTTACTTCACTTCTCACTGCCTCTCCTTCTCTATTCTGCCTTTTGACTTTAGTTCCTCATTGCTTTTCTCTCTCTTTCTCTTTCTGACTCTATAAATGAACCTGGCATCCAGACCCCAAAAAGATGCTTAATTTGAGACATTAGTCTGCCATCTTCTTGGTCAGCTGGCTTTCCAAATAAAGTCATAATCCTGGCCTCAACACCTCATCTCTAGGATTCACTGGCCTGTTGTGCAGTGAGCACAATGAGTGTGGACTCAGTAACAAGAACCAGATAGTTATACAGGTCCCAGTAGGGGATTATAGATAGAGAGGGAAACCTAGGAAACTTTGGAAGACCACTGTAAGTTAATGATGGATCAGGAAAGCTATTGGAATGTCATGGAATGAAGCAGGCTTTGTTATGTATAAAACCATAAATAAAATTATGAAATATGCCCCAGTCCATTAGGTGACAGAAAAATGTTGACCTCCTTCTTCTGATTTGAATCAGCATTAAGATAATCCTAGTTTGATATACCCATCTGAATGCAGAGTTGCAAAGAATAGCAAGAAGAGATAAGAAAGTCTTCCTAAGTTATCAATGCAAAGAAATAGAGGAAAAGAATAGAATGGGAAAGACTAGAGTTCTCTTCAGGAAAATTAGAGATACCAAGGGAACATTTCATGCAAAGATGGGTACAATAAAGAACAGAAATGATATGGACCTAACAGAAGCAGAAGATATTAAGAAGAGGTGGCAAGAATACACAGAAGAAGTACACAAAATAGATCGTCATGACCCAGATAACCACAATGGCGTGATCACTCACCTAGAGCCAGACATCCTGGATTGTGAAGTCAAGTGAGCCTCAGGAAGCATCACTATGAACAAAGCTAGTGGAGGTGATGGAATTCCAGCTGAGCTATTTCAAATCCTAAAAGATGATGCTGTTAAAGTGCTGCACTCAACATACTAGCAGATTTTAAAAACTCAGCAGTGGCCACAGGAGTGGAAAAGATCAGCTTTCATTCAAATCCCAAAGAAAGGCAATGCCAAAGAATGTTCAAACTACTGCACAATCCCACTCACCATGCATGCTAGTAAAGTAGTGCTCAAAATTCCCCAAGCTGGGCTTTAACAGTATGTGAACCAAGAACTTCTAGATGT
>NW_011482352.1:5561-6361 GCF_000754665.1 Bison bison bison
ACTAAATAATCAGTATCATGTAAACCATGTTGTCTGTATTAAGTGCAATTAAATGGAAAAGAGTAACAAAATGCTAAGCTAAAAAATATCCATGTGCTCTAAAGGAAGAAATAAAGCTATCCCTGTTTGCAGATAACATGATACTATATGTAGAAAATCCTGAAGATGCCACCAGTAAACTACTAGAGCTCATCAATTGTCAGTAAAGTTGCAGGATACAAAATAAATATATAGAAATCTGTTGCATTTCTATACACTAATAATGAACTATCAGAAATTAAGGAAACAATCACATTCACTATTGCATCAAAAAGAATAAAATACCTAGAATAAACCCACCTATGGAGGTGAAAGACCTGTACTCTGAAAACTATGACACTGATGAAACTGAAGACAAATAGATGGAAAGATATACTATGCTCTTGGATTGAAAAAATAAGTATTATTAAAATGATTATACTACCCAAGGCAGTCTACAGATTCAATGCATTTCCCTGTCAAAATATCAATGGCATTTTCCACAAAACTAGAACAAAAAAATCTTAAAATCTGTATGGAAACACAAAAGGTCCCAAATAGCCAAAATGATCCTGAGAAAGAAGAACAGAGAAGAACATGCTCCTTGACTTCAGATTACATTACAAAGCTACAGTAATCAAAACTATGTGTAACACAAAAACATATGTATAGATGAATGGAACAAGACGGAAAACCCCAAAACAAACCCACACAGTCACAGTCATTAATCAATGACAAAGGAGGCAAGAATACACAGTGGAGAAAAGACAGTCTCTTCAATA
>NW_011482352.1:6461-8149 GCF_000754665.1 Bison bison bison
CACACTGTCCATCACCAACTCCAATAAATAATACAATATTTTAAATCAACTGTACTCCAATAAAATTTTTTTTCAAATATAATCTCTAGGTATTTGAAAATTTATTTGATATTTAGAGTTGTTCTAAATTAAGCGATGGCAGTTTATTGAATAGCTAGGTCATTCCCAAATAAAATAAGATACTGAGGTATCAATTACTAAACAGAGTTTGATGCCACCCTGAGATATTCTCTTTGAGAAAGCACATGTTTTTAGAAATCATTGGTATTTATGTTTACTAATCTATAGAATACTGGTGTAGAAGATAGTTTATGGTTGCTTAAGGAAAGTAGGGTGTGTGGTTTGAACAAAATCAACTAACTTAGCATCATCAATAATGAATGGGACAAAATGGCATTTTGTGTCTCCTGATGTGATGCAATAGCAAGGACACAGCATCACCTATGTAGTCTTCTTACTAAAAATGTTCAAATTAATCTTGGTAAAGCAGACACGTTCAGATTGTGGGATGAATGCAGGACAACTGCCTGGACTTGTCAAAACTGCCAATGGTATGAAAAATATAAAGAAAAAAAATTGTCTGTCTTAGTCGTTCAGTTGTGTCTGACTCTTTGAAACCCCATGGACTGTAGCCCACCAAGCTCCTCTGTCCATGGGCTTGTCCAGGCAAGAATACTGGAGTGGGTTGCCATTTCCTTCTCCAGAAAGAAAAGAATGAGAAGGTGCTATTCTAGATTTTAAAAGACTAAAGGGGCGTGACAGCTAAATACAGTGCATGATTTTTGACTGGATCCTGGATCAAAACAAATAAAAAGATATAAAGGACATTGTTATGACAGTTGGGGAACTTTGACATCAATGGTATACTATATAATTGTATCAAAGTTGAATTTTTCTGAATGCTATGCCTTGTTATTAAGAGATACTCTTTGATGTGTTTAAGGCTTAAGTGTCATGATATCTGCAAGTTACTTCCAAATGGTTTAGCAAAAAAGTGTATATATATGTGTGTGTGTGTATGTGTATGTATGTGTATACACACACAAAAAGAGAAAGAAAAACATATGTAGAAAAACAAATGATGTATCTACATGAATGATGTCTTTTGGCATTCCTGAAGAGTTGGAATTTTATAAAATTTTTTAAAAATTGTGAAGAAAACAATGTTTGAAGCTATAAAGCTTATCCTTAATTCTAATTATAAATCCTGACGGTAAATTCAGAAATAAACCAGTGTATTCAATTTTTTGGCAGAACATTTGCTGAAAAAATAAAAGAAAGGGAAAAAAAAAGAATTAAGTAAAAGAATGGAAAAAAAGAAATATCACCCAAAAAGCAGTCTATCAGACAAAATAGACTTTAAATTCAAGTGAGTCACTAAAAATGATAAAAAGGTATATCTATTTTAGATTTGTATGCACATAATAATAAATCCTTGAATATATACAAACTACAAGAATTTATACAACTACAGTGGAAGATTTTAAATTGGTTTCAATAATTGATAGATGTAATAAACAGAATTAATAGTGATATAGAAGACACACAATACAATCAATAAGTTTAACAGACATTTACAGAATACTATATGAAACAATTGGAATATACAAAATATTTTCAAGCACACGTGCATCACAAATTGATCTTGCTCTTTAAAACATGAAGCATATCTCAACATATACTAAATA
>NW_011482352.1:9877-11000 GCF_000754665.1 Bison bison bison
ACAGACTCAGTCGTGTCCAACTCTTTGTGACCCCATGTACTGTAGCCTATCAGGCTCCTCCATCCATGGGACTTTCCAGGCAAGATTGCTGGAATGAATTGCTATTTCCTTCTCCAGGGGATCTTCCCAACCCAGGAATCGAACCCGAGTCTCCTGCATTGCAGGCAGATGCTTTACCATCTGAGCCACCAGGGAAGCCCAAAATAGCTATAAAACACATTATTGGAACAAACTGGTCAAAGTGCAATATGGTCTAGATAATAATATTGGAACACTAATTTATGATATACTACAAAGCTATACTAATCAAAAGAGCATGGTGCTGACATAAAAACAGACACATAGACCTTGGAACAGAATTGAGAGCCCAGAATAAAACATTGTATATACAGTCAACTAATGTTTGACAAGGGATTCAAGAGTACTTAATGGAGAAAAGATAGTCTATTTCATAAATAATGCTGAGAAAACTGAATATTCACATGAAAAAGAATAAAACTGGAGCCCAATCTTACACCACTGGCAAAGATTAATTCAAAATAGATTAAAGACTTAAAATTCCTAGAAGCAAACAGGGAAAAAGCTTCTTGACATTTGTCTTTGCAATGTTTTTATGGATATTACACCCAAAACATAAGCAACAAAAGCAAAAAATAAACAAATGGTACTACATCAAACAAAAAAGCTTCTGCACAGCAAAAGAAATGATCAATATGAAAAAACAATATTTGGAATGGGGAAAAAACATTTTAAAACACATATCTGATAAAAAATTAATATCCAAAATATATAAGGGACTCATACAACTCAATATCAGAAAAACAAATAATCTAATTCAAAAAGGTGCAAAAGACCTAAATAGATATTTTCCCAAAGACATACAGATTGCCAACAGGTACATGAAAAGGTACTAAACATCATTAATCATCAAGGAAAAGGAAATCAAAGCCACAATGAGATACCTCACACTTTTTAGAATGGCTATTAACAAAGACAGGAGATAAAAAATGCCTGTGATGATATAGAGAGAAGTGAACCCTTGCATATTCCTTGATGGGAATGTGAAGTGAAATATCTACTATGGAAAGCAGTATGGAGGTTCTTCAAAGAATTAAAAATAGAA
>NW_011482352.1:11100-11535 GCF_000754665.1 Bison bison bison
AAAATATTAAAAATAGAGATAACATATAATCCAGCAATTCCACTTCTGAGGAAATGAAATCACAATCACAAGATACTTGCAATCCCAATTTTACTGCATCATTCTTTACAATAAGCAAGATGTGGAAACAATCTAAGTGTCACTGACAGATTAATGGACAAAGAAAATGTGATACACACACACACATTACACTGGAACTACTCAGCTATAAAAAGAAGGGACTTATGACACAGTGGATAAACCTTGAGGATATCAGGCTAAGTGAGGTTAAGTCAGACAGAAAAAGATAAATACTGAATGCTCTTACTTATACATGGAATCTAAAAAAAAACTGAACTCATAGAAACAGAAAGTAAATTGGTGGTTTCCAGGGAAGGGAAGGTAGGAGAAATGTATAAAGGTGGTCAAAGGATATAAACTTTCAGTTTTAAGATG
>NW_011482352.1:11635-12087 GCF_000754665.1 Bison bison bison
GCACTAGAGAAGGAAATGGCAACCCACTCCAGTATTCTTGCCTGGAGAATCCCAGGGACAGAGGAGCCAGGTGGGCTGTCATCTATGGGGTCGCACAGAGTCGGACACGACTGAAGTGACTTAGCAGCAGCAGCAACAGGGTAATAACTGATTCAGTCAAGAATTATCAATGGATATTAAAGCCAGCGGATTTTAGTTTGAGGAGAAATAGGATACCTACACAGTTTCAAAGTACCCTAAGCAAATTTATTAAGTATAAAGCAGAAAATGGAAACTTAGAGTGGATTAATCTAGTAAACATCATCTTAACCAAGTAATCGAGGTTAACATTTCTTCTAAGGGGTCAAATCAGCATTATGTGCCACTTATATGCTGCCCTGAGAATAATACATTACTTCTCTGACATTCCTGCCAAATTCCATAATCTAAATACAATAATGAGGAATGGGCAC
>NW_011482352.1:15167-16856 GCF_000754665.1 Bison bison bison
CAATCATTGACCTATTCATTCAATATCGTTTCCTCCTACGTGATCCCTGTGGCTCAGATGGTAAAGCGTCTGCCTACAGTGCGGGAGACCCGGGTTCGAACCCCTGGGTCGGGGAGATCTCCTGAAGAAGGGAATGGCAACTCACTCCAGTATTTTTGCCTGGAAAATCCCCTGGACAGAGGAGACTGGTAGGCTACAGTCCATGGGGTCGCAAAGAGTCGGACACGACTGGGTGGCTTCACTTCACTTTCCTATGTGCTTTAGTTATCTAACCCCTACAGTTCCCAGCATAATGCTTAGTCCATTGCAACAGTTCCTTAAAGGTTTATTGCATAAATGAAGAAAGTATGCCATGTCTCATTTGGAGTACAAGAATCTATGAGTTTTGAGTCAGACCTTAGTTTTTACATTTACATTTACATCTAAATTGATTGTTTTCCTGATAGAAAAACTGGACTCTTAAAATATATCATTTCCTTGAAAATCTTCAATGGTTTCCACTGTTTCTGGATTAAACTGCATACTCCTTACCATAAATATTCAACCCTTGCAACACTATCTCACCTCCTAGTTTTTCTCATACATTCAGAATTATAGACAAGCTTTTCCTAGCACAAACCTGCTTGGGGCTTTTGTTCTGGGAAAGCTAGGCCAGTAAAGCATTCCCGCCCCCTCCACAAGGCAGATGTCACTCATCCTTTAAGGCCCACCCAAAGTTACCCCTTCCTCTTTGATGGCTCAAGGTCCGTCCCCCAAGCTTCCTGAATACCTTGAGCAAGCAAATATTATGGTACTTGGGTTTGATTTACCATACTATATTTTTTAAATCATTAAATTCTCCTGTTATACAACTCTGAAGGTTCGCTTTAAAATACTCTGTTAGCACAAAGCTATGGCTATAGGAATTAGGCCTTAAATACAATGATGTTATTGATCTTGAATCAGGCATTTTTTGAACGGAAAAGCTTCAAATATACACAAAAGTAGCAAGAATAGTTTAATGAATCCCCATGTATATATCACTCAGCTTTAACAATTATCAAGTCATTAACATTTGTACCCCTCACCTGGGCCCAACTGACTTTAAAGCAAATCAACAGATACGTCTACTGAAAATATATATTTAAAAATAATTACTTAACGTTATTAAATATCTATAAACTCACCCCCACATATTTTGTGAAAGAGCTATTTAATGCCTACATTTTTTTTTTTAACTTTGAAATCGTGAAAAGAATAGGGAAAGGGAGAAGGAGATCTGCGGAAATGCATAATTAAGTTTGAGAGAGCCTGGTTGTCCCAAATGAGAAAGAATCTGACCTGGTTTAGAGTGGAAGAAGTATATTGTACTACTTCTCCGGAGGAGGTGGATGCGACTTCAGGCCCGGTGATGCTGGAGGAGGTGTGGAAGGGAGAGTGGTGTTACCTCCGTTAGCCGTTCCTTCAGGATAATCCCAACGTGGAGCTAGGAGGCAGCGCTTTTTTGGAGGCTTCGTTTCCCGCGTGTTTCCAGGTGGGAGCGTGGATCTCCCGGAGGTACAAGGTTGGTCCCCCATAAGGATTATAGGACCTGGGTGTCAGCTCTCTCCAGTGGGCCCTGGCGAGGCCAAGAGACCTGAGATGGCGGCGGGGCCCCTCCAGGGACAGAGCTTCCTCTGGGTTTTGCTTTTTCCCTATTTTCTGTATCCT
>NW_011482353.1:0-1120 GCF_000754665.1 Bison bison bison
ATGCATTGGAGAAGGAAATGGCAACCCACTCCAGTGTTCTTGCCTGGAGAATCCCAGGGACGGGGGAGCCTGGTGGGCTGCTGCCTATGGGGTCGCACAGATTCGGGACACGACTGAAGCGACTTAGCAGCAGTAGCAGTATTCAATACTCTTAGGTAGCACTCTAAGACAGCAAATTGTTAAAATAAGCTATTGGCATCTGAAAGAAAGATCAGTCTGCTTTGGGGATATTATTTCTCTACGTCCTTGGATAATTGTTCTCTAAATGACAGCTGGGAAACTCTAGTCATCTTAGGGAGAATTCGCTAGTCACAAAACATGTATTTTATTTCTGTATGTTAAAATAGCTATTAATTTAGAGTTAAAAAATCACATGAAATGCAAATAGTGCCAATTTCTTACTTACCTCAATGAAACAGCTTCTGAATAGTTCAATGCAGTGGAGATAAAAGGGAAAGCAGAAGCTGGAGAGGTGTTATTTTCCTTTAGGTTAGAAGGGAAACTTTAAAATCTTAAAACATACTCTGTATTCCCCTTCATGGAACACTGTTTTGTCTTGGCAAAGGGGCTTGAGTAACTCAATGAAGCTATGAGGCATGACATGCAGGACCATCCAAGATGGATAGGTCCTAGTCAGGAGTTCTGAAAAAACTGTGGTTCACTGGAAGAGGGAATGGTAAACAACTCCAGTATTCTTGCCATGAGAACACCATGAACAGTATGAAAAGGCAAAAGATAGGACACCAGAAGATGAGTCCTAAGGTCAGAAGGTGTTCAATATGCTACTGGAGAAGAGTGGAGGGAAATAACAGCTCCAGAAAGAATGAAGCATCTGAGCCAAAGTGCAAACAATGATCAGTTGTGGATGAATGTTAGGTCCATGAATCAAGGTAAATTGGAAGTGGTCAAATAGGAGATGGCAAGAGTGAACATCAGCATCTTAGAAGTGAGTAAACTAAAATGGATGGTGGTGGTGGTTTAGTTGCTAAGTCATGTCTGACTCTTGTGAACTCCCTGGACTGTAGCCTCCTAGGCTCCTCTGTCCATGGGATTCTCCAGGCAATACTGGAGTGGGTTGCCATTTCCTTTTCCAGGGGATTTTCCTGACCCAGGAGTCGAA
>NW_011482353.1:1220-1757 GCF_000754665.1 Bison bison bison
CTATGCTCCAACTATCAATGCCAAAGAAGCTGAAGTTACCTGGTTCTATGAAGACCCAAAACATCTTCTAGAACTAATATTAAAAAAAAGATGCCCTTTTCATCATGTGTGTGAAGTCGCTCAGTCGTGTCCGACTCTTTGCGACCCCATGGACTGTAGCCCGCCAGGATCCTCTGTCCATGGTATTCTCCAGGCAAGAATACTGGAGTGGGTTGCCATTTCCTTCTCCAGGGGATCTTCCCAACCCAGTGATCTAACCCGGGTCTCCTGCATTGCAGGCAGACACTTTATCCTCTGAGCCACCAGGGTCATAACAAACACCCTCTTCCAACAACCCAAGAGATGACTCTACATATGGACATCACCAGATGGTCAATATTGAAATCGGATTGATTATATTTTTTGCAGCTGAGGATGGAGAAGCTCTACACAGGCAGCAAAAACAAGACCTGAAGCCGACTGTGGTGCAGATCATAATCTTCTTATGGTAAAACTCAGGCTTAAACTGAGAAAGTACGGAAAGCCACTAGGCAATTC
>NW_011482353.1:3339-3989 GCF_000754665.1 Bison bison bison
AAGCTCCGGGAGTTGGTGATAGACAGGGAAGCCTGGTGTGCTGCAGTCCATGGGGTCACAAAGAGTTGGACACAACTGAATGACTGAACTGACTAACTGACTGACAGACATCATTCAAAATGCTGGGCTGGATGAACCACAAGCTGGAATTTAGATTGCCCAGAGAAATATCAACAACTTTAGATATGCAGGTGATACCACTCTAATGGCAGAAAGTGAAGAGGAACTAGAGAGCTTCTTGATGAGGGTGAAGGAGGAGAGAGAAAATGCCAGCTTAAAACTCAACATTCAAGAAACTAAGATCATGGCATCCAGTCCCATTACTTCTTGCAAATAGAAAATGAAAAAGTGGAAGCACTTACATGTTTTATTTCCTTGGGCTCCAAAATCACTGTAGACGGTGACTGCAGCCATGAAATTTAAAAAGCCTTATTCCTTGGAAGGAAAGCTATGATAAACCAAGACAGTCTATTAGAAAACAGAGATATCACCTTGCCAACAAAGGTCCATGTAGTGAAAGCTGTGGTTTTTCCAGTAGTCATGCATGGATACGAGAGTTGGACCATAAAGAAGGTTGAGCACTGAAGCACTGATGCTTTTGAACTGTGGTGCTAAAGAAGATTCTTGAGTCTCTTGGACTGCAAGATGAT
>NW_011482353.1:4089-5687 GCF_000754665.1 Bison bison bison
AAATTCTGGGACATAGTTAAGAGCAGTGGAGCCTGGCATGCTGCATGCAGCTTGCCATGAGGTGGCAAGTCATTCACGACCTAAAAGCTGAACAACAACATAAGGGAAACCTTAAAAAGTTAAAACATACTCTAAATTCCAGGATTATTTCAGGGCAACACCTTGAAAGTCAGAACAAAATCTACTTTGTCCTTTAATACATTTTTGATACTTTCCCCTCTGATAACAAAACATTAGAATGGAAAAAATACAGTAATGGTAACTGTGAAATGATCTGCTGAAACTAAAAAATATTAACTTGTTTTAACTAAAAATTCTTTAATATCTAGCTAAGGTTAATTAAGGGAGATAGCTGATAAAGAGCTGATATTTAAACTCAGGACATTCATTAACTAGCTTTTCTAACTTGGACAAGTTATTTTGAGCTGTTTACACTTCAATATTTTTATTTGTACAACAAATAATACCCAATGTATGTTGTTCTATTTATTTTTTGGAGTTCTAGTAAGTAATGTATATAAAATTTTTGAAAAATAAAACATAGCATCTATTAATATGAGGCATTATTTTTAATAGATTGGTAACATATGTAACTAAGATATTTGTTCAATACTTGTTATGTAGTGGTAATGAAAGAGACAGAAAAGACAGAATACACTTTCTACACTCACCAAAGTTACAATCAGTTAGGGGTAAAAACTCGGAGAAGGCAATGGCAACCCACTCCAATACTCTTGCCTGGAGAATCCCATGGACGGAGGAGCCTGGTAGGCTGCAGTCCATGGGGTCGCAGGGAGTCAGACACAACTGAGTGACTTCACTTCCACTTTTCACTTTCATGCATTGGAGAAGGCAATGGCAACCTACTCCAGTACTCTTGCCTGGAGAATCCCAGGGACAGCGGAGCCTGGTGGGCTGCCGTCCATGGAGTTGCACAGAGTCGGACACGACTGAAGCGACTTAGCAGCAGCAGCAGGGGTAAAAACTATTATTGTAAATAACAATAAAGTATAGTATCATAAAAGCTACAAGGAACTTACTCTGGGAGTTTCCAGCGCTAAGAGGTAACTTCAGCCTGGGACAACTAAAGATTTCATCACAAGGTTACACTTCAGGAAAATTTCTTGAAAAATTACTATAATTTCAACATATCTAGATTGGTGAGAATAGAGAATAGGGACATTTCAAATGTAAGAGTATCATGCACAAAGACATAGTTGTGGAAAATGAGGGGCTATATTTAAAGAACAACAGTTTACATTTTGGCTGAAACATAGAACACTAAAAGAGGAGTTCCCGAAAACAAGGTCCCTTGAGAGCCAAATAATTGGAGGGCTTTGAAAGTCAGACTAAGAAATTCATAGACACTGAGTATCACTGAAGTTTTATTGAGCAGTAGAGTGATATGAGGTGTTTATAGATAATTTAAGTAACTAAAATATTCTTAGGTGCAATAGAGTTTGTGAAGATTTTAAAATAATTTTATTCAGAGATATATACATCCAAGCTGAAGTCTATGCTAAGGAGAAATGGGTAAATACTATGCTTGAAGATAAAAATATTTCCTTGGAGAGTTCTAAATGTATTTTCATATGTGG
>NW_011482353.1:5787-6551 GCF_000754665.1 Bison bison bison
ATGTGGATGAGTACTGAACAGTAGAAGTAGCTTTTATGAAACAATCTCAGGGCACATAACTGATATGCTAAACCAATTACAAGGTCATTGAGTAAGATTCAGTAAATAAAAACATTTCCCTTAAATATACAGGAGAGGTAGAAAGAATATTCCTATAAGCAGTGTAATTAACAGCTCTAAGTTAATTTGGTTAAAGGAAGAATCACAACAATATTCCAGGGAAATTACATGACAAATCAGAATGACAAACCCTTCAACAATATTTGGCATATTAAATAATGATAAATATTTGTCCAAAGGGAAAAAAAAGTTTTAACCAAATATAAACAAGTCAAATCCAGATGTTTAATAAGATCCAAGAACTAAAATAGAAAACTGATTGACTTATTAAATAACTTTCTTATATTTCTGTGTTGTTCATGTTTTTAAAGAGGCAATTTGTGCCATGCTGTGGAGCAATGAGGCTGGTGCACCACAACTACTGAGCCCACACTCTAGATGCCACACACCGCAACTAGAGAAAGCCTGAACACAGCACTGAAGACCCAGCACAGCCAAAGAATGAATAAATAAATAATTTTTTTTAATTTTTCTCTCAAAAAGTAAGGTTCTGGGGAAATTATATAAAAGATAGATAGTCAGCCCTCCGTATCCATGGCTTCTGCATCTGCAAATTCAACCAACGGAGGACTGAAAATATTAGGAAAATAAAAATCTGGAAAGCTTCAAAAAGCAAAACTTGAATTTGATGTGTTCTGACTACT
>NW_011482353.1:7569-9157 GCF_000754665.1 Bison bison bison
CCAGGGAAGCTCATATTCATGATAGACTATTCATATATTATTTAATTTATTATCATATTTTATCTGTGCAGCTAGTGGTTTCTGTTGGCTATATTTTTATAAATCAGTAATATGAATGGAAAGAATTATAAAGTGATAACTCTGTGCTGGACACCTTCACATGTTATCTCATTTGATACTCATTACAACTCTGCTTGCTTCCCTGGTGGCTCAGATGGTAAAGCGCCTGTCTGCAATGCAGGAGACCTGGGTTTGATCCCTGAGTTGGGAAGATCCCTGGGTTGGGAAGCTACTTATTTGTAGCTCTCCCTGAGACATTACACATAGATTCACTTGTACAGCCATTTTCTCCGCACAATGTTCTCTGTGACTGATCTTTAGGCTCCACAAAATATAAACATCTTTAGTCAATACCTATTGGTTTTCATTTTCCTATTGATAGGTCCTATCAAATAGTTCAAGACTTTGGTGCAATGCATAAAGGAGAGACAGCAAGACTGTTGGGATGAGAATTAAATAATAAAAATTACATACATAGTACAGGACTTTGTTTGCTAAATATTTGGAAACTTGTTGAACACAACTCTTTCATGTTGCCTAATTTGAATTTTAAAACTTTACTTATAATTAATAAGTAATACACTGTTCCAAGAAAAAAAACCATGGGAGCCTTATAGGTGCTTCTGTCAGTTTTTTTTTTTAATTTAATTTTTTTAATATAAATTTATGTATTTTAATTGGAGGCTAATTACAATACTGAATTGGTTTTGCCATACATCAACATGAATCCACCACACGTATACATGTGCTCCCCATCCTGAACCCACCTCCCTCCCCGTACCATCCCTCTGGGTCGTCTCAGTGCACCAGCCCCAAGCATCCAGTATCATGCATTGAACCTGGACTGGCGATTCGTTTCATATATGACTATGAGAATCACTGACTGTAATAATGGTGACTAAACAGTTTCAAAAGAAGTAGTATCTTTAAAAACCACCTGACATTTATGCTGACAGAATTTCCCAAGGCAAACTGTCATTTGAATAAATTGTCTGAATAGTATGGGAGATGCTTTACCTAGAACCTTTTAAAGCCATCAACATGGTTAAACACCTGTCTTAGGTTATTGTTGAGATGCTGTTCTGAACTTTGTACAGAAAGAAACAGATTAAGTTGTAATGATCTCTGTTTAGATGAAACAAACACTTCCTCAATTTAGGATAAAATTTGTGATTCTGTTCCCATGTAAAGAAAGCTATAGAATGCAAGGGTAATGGAATTCCTTCCCCTCACAGCTTCCCTCCAAGGAAACTCTGACACTCAAGAGACCCATTCTTGGATTCTTTCTCTTTTACTGAAGGAAATACTAGGAGAGAAAATAAAGTATCCAGTCACTTTGCAGTGCATGTTTTTTTGTTTTTAAGAATTAGAAATGTATATGTTCCATTGGAAGTCAAAAAGGGATGGCTATTAAGATGGCTTCTGTTGTGAAGAAAATGTTGGCTCAAATATACATGTTTAGAAAGGTTTTCACTTTGAAATAGGCTTTAAGAGCATGGCAAATCTTGCAGTTATTTTACCAAGAATT
>NW_011482353.1:9362-9926 GCF_000754665.1 Bison bison bison
CATCCCCACAGAAGAGGAACATTTTCTGATAGTGTATAGAAATCCTGGCATAGTAAAGGAGCTATCCACAATCTTTGTTACCAAAGAAAAAGAAAAAAAAAATCATGTAAACAAAGAAAAGCCCAAGCTGAATAATTCTGAGAGCAGAGATCATTCATAAACTCATATTCTTCCCCAGGTTGCTTTCTGGAGTTAAATTTTGTTGCAAGCTTAAAATTTAAATGAATGGTCATCCATATAACACAATTTCTAAGAGGTCTTTTCTTGCATCAAAACATTTTATTCAGTAAAATATTGATGGCTAAAGCACAAAATAATATTTTAAAATGAAATATAGACATACAGAACACCTACAGACTAGATCATGTATGCATGCATGGATTCTAAGTTGCTTCTGTCTTGTTCGACTCTTTGTGACCCTATGGATTGTAGCCGGCCAGGCTTCTTTGTCCATGAGATTCTCCAGGCAAGAGTACCGGAGTGGGTTGCCATGCCCTCCTCCAGGGGATCTTCCCAACTCAGGGATCAAACCCACATCTGTTATGTCTCTTGCATTGGCAGCAG
>NW_011482353.1:10318-11303 GCF_000754665.1 Bison bison bison
ATTGGCAGCAGGTTCTTTACCACTAGCACCACCTAGGAAGCCCCCAGATCATGTTTTTCTGTCCTCAATAATGACTCTCCCTAAATAAGCAAATGGGTATTTAGATAATCATGGTGCTTCCTACATAACAGGCACTTAATAAATATGTGCTCAATGAATGATGGGTATTAAAAATATTTTATTTTGATCAATTTCTCTGTCATAACAGAACTGTTCTGTATGCATGGAAAATATCTTGAACATTATAAAAAGCTAAAATTAATGAAAGAGAAATATTTATGTCCAACGTGTATTAACATCAATGCTGTTCATTTGAGGCAGTATTTCATTTTGAATTAATGATGGATGTTTAACATTCAGGCCTTTTAAAAGGTTGAGACAAAAGGTTTTTGTTCTCTTTAGTTTCATGTATTTTCTAGAACTCCATTTATTTATAAGACTACATTCAGTTCTAAAATTCACCTATGACCTTGATTATATCTGCTTCTGATTCTTCCAGTTCATATGAATAAACTTAGTAATTTTAATTCTATCATCAATTTAGATAATTTCACCTGCAACTGGTTTCTATGTTCAATTTTTTCTGAGAAACATTCTATCAGTCAGACAAAATAATACTGAGAGAATCATAAAATATATCTGATCAATTGTAGATAAGAAACAAACATTATATTTGGAGAAATTTAAAATATGTTTATGTCTATAAACACTATTTTAGTTCATAAGAAAGCAATAAAGGAAAAACTTGTGCTAAAAAGCCAGAAATAGAAAATATTAAAGTCTTGCACAAAGCATTTGTTTAAATCTAAAATGTCTACTACACAAACTAAAAAAGAAAAGCAGCGCAATATCATTTCAGTTTCTCAAAGGGATCATATTTTACTACTGGCAATGATATATATTTTTAATCTTATGAATTCTTTTAATATCATCCAAACACAAAAATGCTAAAAACAATTAAAGTAAAAGTTTAATTGAATTCATG
>NW_011482353.1:11459-13664 GCF_000754665.1 Bison bison bison
TAAATGAAAAAGGTATTAAGTAATGTGTACTTCTTTCTTGTGCTAGGCATGGTATATAATAAAGCTGCTACCACATCTTACCCATTTCATTAACATGAAGGTAATTTCAGGTCAATTTTAGATCTTACCTTATACAATGCCATCCTGTCACTAAACAGGAAGAAAGTAAATAAAATAATAGTTTCTTAGTCACATTCTTTGTGACAGGTATCTTAAAGCTTTCTTGCCAAATTATCTTTTAGAAGATTTATGAATGCCCTTTGATATGTAACTCAGCTTGAAATTTTACCTCCCTCTTCCTCACCCAGCCCTTTTCTTTCTTGTCAACTATAAATAACTTCAGACTTCACCCTCTATTCCAATCTCTTTTCTCAGTTTCTGTGGTGATACTTTCTGTCCTTAAGGCTCTTTGTAAATTCCTTTGGGGAACTACATTTCAGGATGGAGCTAGTTCTATGAGGATCACTTAGCAAATATCTGGTAGAAAGGTGATTCTTGTAAAAAGCTCAACCAGCGTGGGCCAGGTTTATTTAAAAGGAAAGTTAAACTATGAAGTATACAATAAAGTGTGACCCTAAAAGCTGTTCTGTGGTCAATGTTTATAACTTGCCAAATTTCAGCTTTAATTTTTTTTCCTATTTATTTTTCTTTTACTAGGAAGTTGATAAGATGTTAATAATAACGTCAGGGTAATTTTAGCATACCCATGATAGTGGCAACTTGCTGTTTCCAACTTTTGCATTGTTTTGAGGCTACTCAGGAATATAGGTGACAGCTACTATGTTGTTCATTAACATCCTAATGCTTAATATTTGAATGCACATTTGCATTATTATTATCACAAAATAATAGTTTTGACTTTTTCTTCCCTTTGACTTCAATGCAGGTGGCATTTTTCTCAAATAGGTAATTATTGCCAGTAAATGCTTGGGTTTTTCTTCTTAATTTCCCCCTCAATTTAAGCTAGGAGTGAAGTAAAACAGTAAAATTGTGGCCCTTATAGTTGTTCATTTACCTATATCTTTAAAAACTTCTTTTTAAAAGAGCTTTATTATATCCCTTATACATGTTGTTTCATATACAACTTAAAATTGTTGTTTTGGGGAAAATAATCCATATTATTTCAAATCAGCATAAGGATATCATTCTGATGGTCACTTTTTGAGCTGTACTTTTTGATACAGTACTACTTGTACTTTTTGATACAGTACTACTTATATCTTGAAGCATAATTTCAGTTTGGACAGAAGTTTCCAGAAAGCTTTAAGACATGAAACTTTAATGTAAAGACAAAGATGAAAACAGACATAGAGCTGTTATTTTTATATTGTCTTGCAATGTTCTTTCACATTCATTGGCAAGATTATTAGCACAGATATTAAACTAACCCCTTTTAAAACAAATTTATTTTATTTTAACGGGTGTCTTAGACTTCCACTATTTTTAGCTTTCATATAACAACTGCTTATATCGTGCCTTCCTCAATTCTATATTCACTTTCAATATTCCTTCTACTAAGACATAAATTATCCACCTTGACTATACAAGAACCAGTGTGTCATTTTCAGAAGACTAAACACATATAACAATTCAAATAGACATTTGTGCCTGTCACTTATCCTGGAGCAGTATACTATTTGCTAAACACAAATAACTGCGTGTCACTCCATACATACCATTTTCCCTGCATCACCATATTTGATTTTTTAAAAAAGCTGTTTACTTTTGATATGAAGTGAAGCAGTGAGAACTCATTTTATAAAAAGTTGAGGATTGCTTTATGGTAGGAGTAAAAGAATACCTCAGATTAGATATTCCAATCTAATTCCACAAAAATGAATCATCCTATATTCTAGTTAGATTGTGAAAATCATTGGAACTGATAAACAAATGGTTACAAGCATTAGTAAACTGATAAACAAATGGCTACAGCACTAGAAAAGGACAGCCAGGAGATGGAATTTGGATGACCTTATATTGAATATAAAAGTGCAATCCAAGAGATAATATTCTGTAGAACAGAGCCAGAGAAGCAGGAAGAGAATAAACGAGTTCAAGATTTCCCCCTCTTTGACATAGCTGCCTTTGTGGTACCTGGGAATGGTCGCTCCAAACCAAGCTTTGGTAGGAGGAGGCAGTTTTGAGAGGGGAGAGCGCTTCTCCTGAGCCGACAGGGTCCAAAGTCTGAACCACCTTGTTCGTGGG
>NW_011482353.1:13764-14529 GCF_000754665.1 Bison bison bison
GAGTCCCACAGCTGCTGCTGCTCATCTCACTCGAATAGCTTGAGCTCATCATCTTCTCAGTGGTCTGCAAGGTAATCCCCAGATGCTCTCCCTAAGGAATAAACAAAGAAAGATCATGAAAGAAAGGGGCAGGAAAGCAGACAAGAAGGCACATGTTGAAACCTTTTATTAACCACCGCGGCCTATTCTGGTGCCAACAAGAGACTAGAGTTACCTGAGCAGCAGCAGAAGCAGGTCCGGCAGCTGCAGAGGAGGCAGCAGAGTAGTCGAGTGCAAAAGCAAAGTGGAGGCACCCCAGTGAGATTGTTCCAGGAAATAGTACTGCCACGCCCCTGAGGGGCGGAATCACCAGGCAGGTTTACCTGCCGGGAGAGGCCCTGCTTTGCTATGGAGATAGCTACAAGGCGGCTCAGTAGGCTAAGGAAGTCTAGGAAGAGCAGGAATGTGGAATTTCAGGGCTAAAGTCAGAGTTTCCAAATTCCACTGTCTTGGAAATTCACTTGAACTGTAAATAGGTAAAGACATGCAAAAAAGTCACAAAAGTCACATGAAGGTAACTTTCCCATGGTTCTTAACCTTAGGAAAGGTAATTTACAAGCACGAATATTACCATTTCAGAGTCTCAGACCAAAATAAGGGATATTAGCATAGGCACCACACTAGTTTTCCCAGATAAATTTGCATTCTTTGTAAAACCCAGCTGGTAACTGCAGTTAAGGGGAATTGCTGTGGGGTCTCCTTCTAGCAACTCTCTAATTTTGGACC
>NW_011482353.1:15749-17076 GCF_000754665.1 Bison bison bison
ATGTATATTTACATTTATATTTATATGCTGTGTGCAGAGCTTTCAAATCTAATCCTTGTTCATTACAATGCTGTTTCTCAAGGCTTAAAATTTAATTAGGAACATGTGATCTGCTAAACAGCCTGGCAAAATGTCATATCACTAACTTGTTAAAATCATTAATAGTATCATTTTGAATCAGCTTTATATGTGAATGGGGAATGGGTATTACGTGGCGTCATCCAGTTAGCTCTGATTGTTGAAATCTGAATTGGAAATACACACAAACACATACACACAGTGTCATTAATGTCTGCATCCAGTGCTACTAATATCTGCATTCTAATAACTACAGTAAGAGATTGAGATGAAAAATAAAAATTCTTTCATCCATACCTGCCCTTCATATTTCTTGGATATATGGCATTTTGAGGCAACCACCTTAATGCAATCAGTAAAAATTAATGTGTGAAACTGACACCTTCTTTTAATTCCTGAGCCTCATCCATCAGTTTTCTACATGCTTGGGTACGAAGAAGAAAGAGTTTGAAGCTCAGGGATAGTATTAATACAAAGAAAGGAAATTAGACACTCTCTGGCAGACAAACCACATCTAAGTATGAAATAGATGTTGACCACCCTTGCTCACCTCAGAGAGGTTTATCAATCATTCTCACCAAAGTTTGTGCTCCTTCTCTGAGACGTCATTATGCCTTCATTGATCTGCTTAGACAATTCTTTTATTTCTCCTTTATGAAGATAATGTTAAAACTCACCTATTTTTGATTAATAAATGCATATAAATATATTTGACCATTTAATTACTGTACTTGTTCTGTTTTATGCTGGAAAACCCAAGGAACTGACACTTAAACAAGCTTCATGATTGTGCTATGCTTCTTATATTAGTGGATGAAAGAGTAAGAGTTGATTTCTTATTCTCAGCTGCAGACTTATTCAGAGAACACTTAATTATATTTCTAGCAGTTATTTTGTTTCACTCAGTAATATAGATACTTTATATGTAGTACTGAAAAAACTTAATTTATCATGATGGCTTTGATTTCCCCTTAGAAGCTAATTTGGTTCTAACAGACCTTTAAAAATCTTTAGTGTTTTTTATTATAAAAATAATATATTGATTCTTTAAAAAATAAAATAAAGACATGAAAAAGTAGAAAATGAAACTTCCCATATTGATGGTGAGCAAGGGATAGAGTAAGGATGGGGAATGTCTACCTTATGTATTATTGGTAATAAAGAAAGTGATTTACATCTTGACTAAGCTGTTTTGACAACCATTTGAAAATTTCCTGATTTTACCTTTTGCATAAAATTGTTACTAGAT
>NW_011482354.1:0-581 GCF_000754665.1 Bison bison bison
ACTCGATGGACGTGAGTCTGAGTGAACTCCGGGAGTTGGTGATGGACAGGGAGGCCTGGCGTGCTGCGATTCACGGGGTCACAAAGAGTCGGACGCGACTGAGCGACTGATCTGATCTGATGTGATACTTGGCTGTCTCTTCAGGCTGAAGCAGATATGTCCACTTCTCTGTTTTCTATTTCAGAACTACTTTAATTCTTTCTGATTTATCTTCACATTTTTATACTAAGGGTAATTTATTAAGCCTCATCTGAAAGGTCAAGTAACTCATGTTTAAAAGAAGTTAGATGTGGTTCCTAGAGGAGATAGATCCTTTACATTTCAAACATTTAAATGGTATTAAATGTAGATGAATTAGAACTAGATGATTTCTTGTGTGAATTTCTCAACACAGTAAAAACACCCATAAGAAAAAGAATATTTTCTTTTTTGTATTTTGTTTCCTAAATATACATTTTCATATGATAATTATAAAACAAATTGGATCTTTTAATGGCCACATTAAAATTTCTCTATAAATGTTTTGAAAATAAATTCTTATGGTAAAATATGTAAGTCTTCTCAGAAAGCACATATATAAG
>NW_011482354.1:2812-5764 GCF_000754665.1 Bison bison bison
TACATTATTATTAACTGAAGTCCATGCTTTATTCAGATTTATTTAGGTTTATTTTTCCTAATGACCTTTTCCTGTTCCAGTTGTCCTGTCTCCTTAGGCTCCTCATGGCTGTGTCAGTTTCTTAGCCTTTCCTTGTTTTTGATAACCTTGACAGTTTTGAGAATCACTGGCTAGATATTTTATAGAAAATCCCTCAGCTGGGATTTGTCTGATGTTTTCATCATGGTTAGACTGGGTGTGATAGTTTCTTAACTGCACATATCTGAAGCCTAGCTTTTCAGTGGACACAGTATACAAGACACCACTGACTGCTAGTGGCAGCCTGGTGTAATGGCAGGTAAATTTTCCAAGTGCTAAATAGTCTTCCAGATGTTGTAAATAACATCATCATGTTACTTAGGGGTCTGAGAAGTAGAAGGAAGGAATTATGCATCTAATATCATAAAATATTGAAGTGTTACAAACTCTCTACATACTGTTTCATTGGTAGGATTAGTGCTTCTGCTTTCCACCCCCCGCCCTCTGAATTTTACCCCATTTTCCATCAATACGGCATTTTACCCCATTTTCCATCAATACGGGAAAACCAGGGTCTTCACTAACTGCAGATTTTTTTTTATCCACAGCATCTGCAGGAATTGTTGTGTCACAGAGGAAAGTACGTCAGATCAGTGATCCTATTCAGCAGATCCTAATCCAGCTGCACAAAGTCATCTATATCACTCAGGTCAGTGTGCCAGCTTTTTATTTCCTTTTCATCATAAGTAAAAGTTTGGTGCTAATATTGCCAAAGATCTCCTTTGAGATACCCTTAGAATCCACTCCTGTGTATGTTCTCTGGGTTCTGCTAATATGGAATAACGAAATCTTGCAGTTTTGTTTTTTTTTTTTTTAATGTATAAGCTATTTCCTCTTTGGTAATGATGTGCACCAGTTCCCCTGGATTATATTGAGATATGACCCTTGTTGTTGAGTTAAAGCTCACTATTGTGGGTCTTAAGAGGAATGAGTATCTCTTTTAAAGATATTAGTCCTCATTTGTCCTAGGTGAGGTTAGTGTAGAGTTTTGAAGCAAAAGAAGGCTTGTCTTCTCAGATGCAGGGTTTAAAGCTACTTCCACTGGCAACGATAGTTCAGAGTGAGTTGAGTTTCAAGATAGTCAGTTTTATCTGGGTCCAACAACATGTCCCTACTTGGAGTTTTAGTATTCTAATCTTTTTTTTTTTTTAACTTTTATATGAGAAATTTGGTGAAATGAGCATTCAACTGACACTGTAACTCGGCAATCTACTCAATTAAATGCTGTTTGATTATTAGCTATACCAGTGCTGTGGTAGCAAGAAGTACATTCTATTAGGGCTGCCATGGAATCTTTCTGGCTCTTAGACTATGATTTGAGCTGACAGTCAAAGGATTCAAGCCTGTCATTGTCTCTGTAAGTGCTCCAGTATATCGGACGGACCCATCTAGTCCCCCATCCTTGTGGTCTTCATACTGCCTGGTCGTCAAATGCAGCAGTTACTCAAGCTTCCAGGGTGCTCCCTTCAGTTGGCTCTTCATCCAGATTACAGTGATGAACTGCAGCAGAACTGCATGCCATGGATCACTAGCATCTTGTGTCCTCTTGGAAAACAACCCAGCAGTGGGCTTAGTTTCAAGGGTACAATCAAACCAGTTTTCAAATACAACCTGTGTGACTCCTCCTGGACAATCTGGGAACCAAATCTGTTTCATTAAGAGTCTAGTCAGAGAACAGAACCACAATGATTTCAACAGGGACAGTTTCATTTAAATACTTTTTTTTTTTTTACCATGAATTATTCCTTTTTTTTCTTTCTTTTTTTATTTTCAATATAAATTTTTTTTTTAATTTTATTTTATTTTTAAACTTTACAATATTGTATTCGTTTTGCCAAATATCGAAATGAATCCACCACAGGTATACCCGCGTTCCCCATCCTGAACCCTCCACCCTCCTCCCTCCCCTACCCTCCCTCTGGGTCGTCCCAGTGCACCAGCCCCAAGCATCCAGTACCATGCATCGAACCTGGACTGGCGACATGGAGGCTAATTACTTTACAATATTGTGTTGGTTTTGCCATACATCGGCATGAATCCACCACAAGTGTACTCGTGTTCCCCATCCTGAACCCTCTCCCACCTCCTTCCCCATACCGTCCCTCTGGGTCATCCCGGTGCACCAGCCCCAAGCACCCTGTATCCTGCATCAAACCTGGACTGGTGATCTGTTTCACATATGATAATATACATGTTTCAATGCCATTCTCCCAAATCATCCCACCCTCGCTTTCTCCTACAGAGTCCAAAAGTCTGTTCTTTATCTCTGTGTCTCTTTTGCTTTTTAGCTTATTGGGTCATTGTGATCATCTTTCTAAATTCCATATGTATGCGTTAATATACTGTATTGGTGTTTTTCTTTGTGACTTACTTCACTCTGTATAATAGGCTCCAGTTTCATCCACCTCGTTAGAACTGATTCAAATGATTTCTTTTTAATGGCTGACTAATACTCCATTGTGTATATGTACCACAGCTTTCTTATCTGTTCATCTGCTGATGGACATCTAGGTTCCTTCCATGTCCTGGTTATTATAAACAGTGCTGTGACGAACATTGGGGTACATGTATCTCTTTCAATTCTGATTTTCTTAGTGTGTATGCCCAGCAGTGGGATTGCTGGGTCATATGCAGTTCTATTTCCAGTTTTTAAAGGAGTCTCAACACTGTTCTCCATAGTAGCTGTACTAGGTTGCATTCCCACCAACAGTGTAAGAGGATTCCCTTTTCTCCACACCCTCTCCAGCATTTATTGCTTGTAGACTTTTGGATAGCAGCCATTCTGACTGGCACGAGATGGTACCTCCTCGTGGTTTTGATTTGCATTTCTCTGATAATGAGTGATGTTGAGCATCTTTTCATGTGTTTGTTAGC
>NW_011482354.1:7659-8965 GCF_000754665.1 Bison bison bison
TTGATGAGTCTGGCTAATTGTCAATTTTATTTATCCTCTCAAAGAACCAGTCTTTTGGCTTTGTTGATTTTTGCTATGGTCTCTTTTGTTTCTTTTGTGTTTATTTCTGCCTTAATTTTTAAGATTTATTTCCTTCTACTAACCCTGGTGTTCTTCATTTCTTCCTTTTCTAGTTGCTTTAGGTGTAGAGTTAGGTTATTTATTTGACTTTTTTCTTGTTTCTTGAGTATGTCTGTATTGCTATGAACCTTCCTCTTAGTACTGCTTTTACAGTGTCCACAGGTTTTGGATTGTTGTGTTTTAATTTTCATTCATTTCTATGCATATATTGATTTCTGTTTTGATTTCTTCTGTGATTTGTTGGTTATTCAGCAGGGTGTAGTTCAGCTTCCATATTTGGCATTTTTAACAGTTTTTCTCCTGTAATAGAGATCTAATCTTACTACAATGTGGTCAGAAAAGATGCTTGGAATGATTTCATTTTTTTTTTAATTTACCAAGGCTAGATTTATGGCCCAGGATGTGATCTATCCTGGAGAAGGTTCCATGTGTGCTTGAAAAAAAGGTGAATTTCATTGTTTTGTGGTGAAATGTCTTATAGATATTGATTAGATCTAACTGGTCTATTGTATCATTTAGAGTTTGTGTTTCCTTGTTAATTTTCTGTTTAGTTGATCTATCCATAGGTGGGAGTGGAGTATTAAAGTCTCCCACTATTATTGTGTTATTGTTAATTTCCCCTTTCATACTTGTTAGCATTTGTCTTACATATTGTGGTGCACCTATGTTGGGTGCATATATGTTTATAATTGCTGTATCTTCTTCTTCTTGGATTGATCCTTTGATCATTGTGTAGTGTCGTTCTTTGTCTTTTCACAGCCTTTGTTTTAAAGTCTATTTTATCTGATATGAGTATTCTACTTCTGCTTTCTTTTGGTCTCTATTTCCATGGAATATCTTTTTCCAGCCCTTCACTTTCAGTCTGTATGTGTCCCTTGTTTAGAGGTGTGTCTCTTGTAGACAACATATATAGGGGTCTTGTTTTTGTATCCATTCAGCCAGTCTTTGTCTTTTGGTTGGGGCATTCAACCCATTTACATTTAAGGTAATTATTGATAAGTATGATCCCATTGCCATTTACATTATTGTTTTGGGTTCGAGTTTATACACCCTTTCTGTGTTTCCTGTCTGGAGAATATCCTTTAGCATTTGTTGGAGAACTGGTTTGGTGGTGCTGAATTCTCTCAGCTTTTGCTTCTCTGTGAAGCTTTTGATTTTCTCCTTATATTTGAATGAGATCCTTGCT
>NW_011482354.1:9139-10485 GCF_000754665.1 Bison bison bison
GGCTGTAGTTATTTTCTTTCATCACTTTAAGTATGTCCTGCCATTCCCTCCTGGCCTGAAGAGTTTTCTATTGAAAGATCAGCTGTTATCCTTATGGGAATCCCCTTGTGAGTTATTTGTTGTTTTTCCTTTGCTGCTCTTAATATTTGTTCTTTGTGTTTGATCTTTGTTAATTTGATTAATATATATCTTGGGGTGTTTTGTCTTGGGTTTATCCTGTTTGGGACTCTTTGGGTTTCTTGGACTTGGGTGATTATTTCCTTCCCCATTTTAGGGAAGTTTTCAACTATTATCTCCTCAAGTATTTTCTCATGGTCTTTCTTTTTGTCTTCTTCTTCTGGGATTCCTGTGATTCAATAACAGAGTATCATCTACTGAGGCAGAGAAGGCAATGGCAGCCCACTCACATCCATACATGACTACTGGAAAAACCATGGCCTTGACTAGATGGACCTTTGTCGGCAAAGGAATATGCTATCTAGGTTGGACATAACTTTCCTTCCAAGGAGTAAGCATATTTTAATTTCATGGCTGCAATCACCATCTGCAGTGATTTTGGAGCCCCCCAAAAATAAAGTCTGACACTGTTTCCACTGTTTCCCCATCTATTTCTCATGAAATGATGGGGCCAGATGCCATGATCTTCGTTTTCTGAATGTTGAGCTTTAAGTCAACTTTTTCACTCTCCACTTTCGCTTTCATCAAGAGGCTTATTAGTTCCTCTTCACTTTCTGCCATAAGGGTGGTGTCATCTGCATATCTGAGGTTATTGATATTTCTTCTGACAATATTGATTCCAGCTTTTACTTCTTCCACCCAGTGTTTCCCATGATGTACTCTGCATATAAGTTAAATAAGCAGGGTGACAATACACAGCCTTGACGTACTCCTTTTCCTATTTGGAACCAGTCTGTTGTTCCATGTCCAGTTCTAACTGTTGCTTCCTGACTTTCATACAGGTTTCTCAAGAGGCAGGTCAGGTGGTCTGGTATTCCCATCTTGAAGAATTTTCTACAGTTTATTGTGATCCACAGAGTCAAAGGCTTTGGCATAGTCAATAAAGCAGAAATAGATATTTTTCTGGAACTCTCTTGCTTTTTCCATGATCCAACAGATGCTGGCAATTTGATCTCTGGTTCCTCTGCCTTTTCTAAAACCAGCTTGAACATCAGGAAGTTCATGGTTCATGTATTGCTGAAGCCTGGCTTGGAGAATTTTGAGCATTACTTTACTAGCATGTGAGATGAGTGCAATTGTGTGGTAGTTTGAGCATTCTTTGGCATTGCCTTTCTTTGAGATTGGAATGAAAACTAACCTTTTCCAGTCCTGTGGCCACTACTGAATTT
>NW_011482354.1:11320-11455 GCF_000754665.1 Bison bison bison
GGGCTGTAGGTTATTTTCTTTCATCACTTTAAGTATGTCCTGCCATTCCCTCCTGGCCTGAAGAGTTTTCTATTGAAAGATCAGCTGTTATCCTTATGGGAATCCCCTTGTGAGTTATTTGTTGTTTTTCCTTTG
>NW_011482354.1:12571-13092 GCF_000754665.1 Bison bison bison
TCACTTTTATCTTTTATATTTTTTCCTACCTCCTTTCAAAGACAATGGGCTGCTTTTCTGGGTGCCTGACTTCCTCTGCCAGCATTCAGAAGTTGTTTTGTGGAATTTACTCAGCGTTCAAATGTTCTTTTGATGAGTTTGTGGGGGAGAAAGTGGTCTCCCTGTACTATTCCTCTGCCATCTTAGGACCACCTCCTTATGTTATATATTTTTTAATTGTTAATAAGAGAGTTTTGAATGTTTTAACAGAATTTTTTAATGTCCTTGAAAAATTGTATTTTCCTCATTGATTAGAAATATGGCTTTTTTTTTTTTTACTTTTTATTTTCAATTGGAGTATAATTGGTTCACAATGTTGTGTTAGTTTCAGTTGTAGAACAAAACGATTCCGTTGTACAAAGACATGTATCTATTCTTTATTCAGGCTCAGCCTTCATGATCATTTTGTGATCCTTGAACTACCCTGCAAAGTGACGACTGTGTGAAGTTGTGTCAATGTAAAATTGTGCTGACTTAGAAAG
>NW_011482355.1:0-1092 GCF_000754665.1 Bison bison bison
TTGTTAATTTCACAGGTCCTTCCCCCAAAATGGTATCTGATTTTAATATGCATTTTTGGATTACTGGTGAGTTGTTCAAACATTCTTTTGCCTTAATTCTTTAAGTGATATGAATTTCCTGTTTTGTAAAGAGTCTCTCTGTCTCTTCTCCCACTTCTAAGGTCCAGTGGTATCAAGAGAATAGCCCCTAATTAATGTCTTGCCCAGCATTATGTAAAATTGGGTAGTTAGTTATATAATAATGTATAATAACTATAGAATGTAGCTAGCAGTATGGATTGGTTTACTCCATGTCCATTCCACCACAGAGTCCCACCCAGCTAGGGTTTTGCATGTAAATTAGATATCACCTACCTAGATTCACTTATGTAAAAGTCTGGCAGATAGAAATAGGCTGTTGTTGTTTTTTAGTCACTAAGTATTGTCTAACTCTTTTGCGACCCTATGGGCTGTGGCCTGCCAGGCTCCTCTGTCTGTGGGATTTCCCAAGCAAAAATACTGGAGCAGGTTGCCATTTCCTTCTCCAGGGGATCTTCCTGACCCAGGGATCAAGCCCATATCTCTTATGTCTCCTGCACTGGCAGGTGGAATCTTTACCACCAAACTACCAGGGAAGTCCCTGGAAGTGGGTTGACAAGCTAGAAATTGTAGCCCTGCTTATAGATATGAGGATTTTCTGCAGTGTTTCTTTTCCAGCTTCCTGGGTATCAAGAGGAACAGAGGAGTTACCCCCAGCAAAGGCAGCAAGAGCAGTTTCTCAATGTAATTTCTAATCACTGGTTCGCAGTTATTGATGCTCTTCATCCACCTCCCTGGGTACTCAGAGAGAGCTGTACCAGATACCGAGGTGACAATGGCAGGCCCTTGATTCTGGCAGGGCTCTAGAGGTGACATCAAAAGGAGGAGGTCCCTTGAGGTTTCAGTTCAGTATTTTTTAGAACTATTCTTTTAAATCTAGACTCCACTCTCCTCCTTTAGACCTTCTGGCAACTTTGTAAGTATTCATTTCTCTGTTTTAAATTCATTCCTGTAAATTGTTATAAACTTTCTAGAGTGCAGTCTAACTGTATCTATTACAGCTTTAAAATACGT
>NW_011482355.1:1192-1637 GCF_000754665.1 Bison bison bison
GACATCCATTCCTGCTTAAAGTTCTTAGAGTGGCTTCTCTTTCCTACACTAAAATCTGACTGATACACACATTGTCACACTGGCACCATCATCATTAAACATTACGTATTTAAGGAATTGCAAACATCTGGTTTCCAATTCAGTTATGGGTACACAAATTAGAGAAATATACAAGAAAATTCCAGGCCCAATACTTATGAAAACATTGTACCATACAAGGGACTTCTGATTCAGGATGGAACAACTTGTAGCAGATCAATGTTGTTGCTGAGAGTAACTTTAAAAATCAGGTAAAATTCCAAAAACCAAAATCCTTTTTGAAAGTATCAGGGAGCCAGGACTTGGGAAGGGAGATTCCAGAAAGGAGGGAAACTCATCAAAGTAAGCCCAACTTCCTACATGTTGTTTTTTCCCTTAGGATATGTTCATTCTTGGCCCAGACACT
>NW_011482355.1:4404-5690 GCF_000754665.1 Bison bison bison
AGCAATTTTGCACAGAAAGCTTTGGGAGATGTTTACTGTAGTCTGCCTGAAGTTGAGACAAAGTTAAACAAACAAGAGGAGTTTGGTGCTTTGAAAAGTGTGAAAGCTGCTGCTAAGTCACTTCAGTCGTGTCCGATTCTGCGCGACCCCATAGACAGGAGCCCACCAGGCTCCCCCGTCCCTGGAATTCTCCGGGCAAGAACACTGGAGTGGGTTGCCATTTCCTTCTCCAATGCATGAAAGTGAAAAGTGAAAGTGAAGTCGCTCAGTCGTGTCCGACTCTTAGCGACCCCATGGACTACAGCCCACCAGGCTCCTCTGTCCATGGGATTTTCCAGGCAAGAGTACTGGAGTGGGGTGCCATTGCCTTCTCCAATCTAGCATAGTTGTCTTAAATTAGTGGTGGATAATTATTTAAAAAGCAACTTTTAGCAAAAGAAACTACTTGTAATATTTTTTCCTGAAGAAAATACCCCTTAACTTTCTAATGACTTCAGATAAACACTGTGCATGTTTTCCATAGCATCCTGTGATTTTTAGTCTAGGCTCCAGTTATAATATTCAGAATTCCTGAAACTATCTCTGGAAAACTAATTACAAAAATTATGTAATTCAAGGATAACATGGTTATCTTAAACCTTATATGACATTGTAACTTGCTTAGAACTATCCTTGGATTTTGGTCAAAATGATCTTCCCACTAGAAATAACTGCCAGTGGAGAAAAGTTTGTTAGTTGTATAGTGTCCAGTGAAGAATATTACTATCTTAATTTTGCAATATACTGTTTTTGCTGGTGCTATTTTTATACAGTGAAGCAACAGCCTTGCAGGAGAATAAACAATTTAATAATAAAATATTCAACTTCTTTAAAAAAGAGAGATGATCTCGCTACCATGTGAGAATACAGCAAGATGGCCATCTGCAGACAGAGAAGAGGGACCTCATCAGGAACTGAATCAGTCAGCATCTTGATTTTGAACTTCCCAGCTCCAGAACTGTGAGAAGTAAATTTCTGTTGTTTATATCACTCGGTTTATGGTATTTTGTTATAGCAGCTTGAGTTGACTAAAACAGGCATCCTCCACATTCAGCTGGTAGGATCAAAGGTGGGAGGTTTTGATGGAAAATAGCACATGTCACTTCTGTTCATATTCCACTGGCCAAAACTCAATTACATGGCTACACTTTACTGAAAGGTGGGTTGGTAAATGTAATCTAGATGGGCATCCAGAAAGAAAAAGACATCTAAATGGGCATCCAGAAAGAAAAAGACATCTAAATGGG
>NW_011482355.1:5790-6539 GCF_000754665.1 Bison bison bison
GGTATTGGAGGACATGACCACCAGTTGACCTGCAATCTAGACTTGAGCAACTGGAGGCTCCTCCCTATCCTTGGAATGTGCATTCCACTTGTCTTCCCCAGGCCACAAGCTATCCCCAGAATACAGCCTTTAGACAGTAATGTGGTGGTGAGGCCATGTTACTAAACCCAGTTAAGGCCTCAATATAAACTTTGAAGATTCTGGAGGAATCTACGCATCTTGCAGACCTCCCCCCCATACACAAAGATAAGCCTAGTATATAAGCTCCCTTGCTCATTAAATCTGCCATCTACCAATCTAGAGTGCTTTGTCTGTTTTTTGATGTCGCTTTACCTCTGTGTACAGGGGCCAATCTGTGAACCAATAGTTGAGAGCAAGTGGAAGGCAAGGTTGTAAGAAGCAGGTAGGGTCCTGAATGCCAAATTAATTCTGTAGGCCAAGGGTTGACAAACTCTGGCCTGTAGCAACCCGCCCCCCACCCCCATCCTCGGTTGGTTTTGTAAGTACACTTTTATTGGAATGCATCCACACACATTGTATTATGTACTTTCTATGAATGCTTTTACTATACAACGGCAGGGATAAGTAGTGGCAATGGAGAACAAATAAGCTCACAAAGCCTAAGAATACTATGTGGCCTCTTACCAAAAAAAAAAAAAATTAGCCTACTCCTGCTTGTAGGCAATTGGTAACCATTGAAGGATTTTGAGCAGGTGAGCAGTATGTAAGATAACAATGGAAACCCTGCA
>NW_011482355.1:8851-9073 GCF_000754665.1 Bison bison bison
ATGGGCATCCAGAAAGAAAAAGACATCTAAATGGGCATCCAAAAAGAAAATATTGATGGGTTTCTGCAGTCTGTACCACAGCCAAAGTTAGCTCTGTTGCTTGCAAAGTAACCTAATCAATACAGATACACAGGACTTCAACAGACAGAGCTTGAAGAGGAGGGCAATTAAGATAGAGGAACTAGGGTAAACAAAGAGAACAGAGCATCATCTGGTTTGGTT
>NW_011482355.1:9860-10587 GCF_000754665.1 Bison bison bison
AGATGTTCCCTTGGCATCTCTAATTTTCTTGAAGAGATCTCTAGTCTTTCCCATTCTGTTGTTTTCCTCTATTTCTTTGCATTGATTGCTGAGGAAGGCTTTCTTATCTCTCCTTGCTCTTCTTTGGAACTCTGCATTCAGATACTTATGTCTTTCTGGATGAGAAATACGTGTACACCCATGGCTGTTTCATGTCAATGTATGGCAAAAACCACTACAATATTGTAAAGTAATTAGCCTCCAATTAAAATAAATAAATTAGTTTTTAAAAAACTGGGAATAAAACCACCATATGACCCAGCAATCCCACTCCTAGGCATATACCCTGAGAAAACCAAAATTGAAAAAGACACATGTATCCCACTGCAGCACTACTTACAATAGCTAGAACATGGAATCAACCTAGATGTCTATCGACAGATGAATGGGTAAAGAAGTTGTGGTATATATACACAATGCAATATTACTCAGCCAGAAAAAGGAACGCATTTGAGTCAGTTAAAATGAGGTGGATGAACCTAGAGCCTATTATACAGAGTGAAGTAAGTCAGAAAAAGAAAGATAAATATCGTATACTAACGCATATATATGGAATCTAGAAAAATGGTACTGAAGAATTTATTTGCAGGGCAGCAGTGGAGAAACAGACATAGAGGATAGACTTATGGACATGGGGAGAGGGGAGGAGAGGGTGAGATGTATGGAGAGAGTATAACATGGAAACTTA
>NW_011482355.1:14861-15246 GCF_000754665.1 Bison bison bison
GAGGTACCATCTCATGCCAGTCAGAATGGCTGCCATTCAAAAGTCTACAAACAATAATGCTGGAGAGGGTGCAGAGAAAAGGGAACCCTCTTACACTGTTGGTGGGAATGCAAACTAGTACAGTCACTATGGAGAACAGTGTGGAGATTCCTTTAAAAAATGGAAATAGAACTGCCATACAACCCAGCAATCCCACTGTTGGGCATACACATCAAGGAAACCAGAATTGAAAGAGGCATATGTACCCCAAAGTTCACTGCAACACTGTTTACAATAGCTAGGTCTTGGAAGCAACCTAGATGTCCAACAGCAGACAAATGGATAAGGATGTTGTGGTACATATACACAATGGAATATTACTCAGCTATAAAAAAGAATGTATTTG
>NW_011482356.1:0-470 GCF_000754665.1 Bison bison bison
ACCCCATGGATTGGGGCCCACCAGGCTCCTCCGTCCATGGGATTTTCTAGGCAAGAATACTGGAGTGGGTTGCCGTTCCCTTCTCCAGAGGATCTTACTGACCCACGGATTGAACCTGGGTCTCCCTCACTGCATCTTTACCATCTGAGTCACTAGGGAAGACTACCCTGTATTCTATTGGAAGCTAAAACTAAACTAACACTAAAACTGATAGTAAAGTCGTATGCTTTTGCTATAAAAAGTATGAGTTCCATGTTTCTGATATGATAATACTCCTACAGGGTGATTCATAGGTTAAACCATTAGAACAGAAAAGAGGAAATATTTTTACTGGGCTATGCTCTTCTTTTTAAAAACAAATACTATTTTTTAAAAAACCATATCACTGGCATAGCATTCAGCTCTTTTCACAATTGATTGTCTTTAAGCATACAATCTTTAACTGTGAAATCATTCAGAGATAATTATTT
>NW_011482356.1:3873-4639 GCF_000754665.1 Bison bison bison
TACTGGGTCGCAAAGAGTTGGACACGACTGAGTGACTTCACTTTCACTTTCAAGTAGGAACAAGTCACGATTTCAAAAGCTTAAATTGTTCTCTGACAGATTTGTAATCATTATATGATCTCTTTTAGTGCTCAGCTTTTATAAATTTTAGAATCCATAAAAATATGAAATTCCATTTCCTCTAAATAAAAAAATCAGTGATTGCTTTAAAATCATGAATAACACAAGGGGACTGACTATTTCATGAATTTGGCAGTGTCTTTTTCAGAAAATT
This sequence comes from Bison bison bison, assembly GCF_000754665.1. Taxonomy (NCBI): domain Eukaryota; kingdom Metazoa; phylum Chordata; class Mammalia; order Artiodactyla; family Bovidae; genus Bison; species Bison bison. The sequence continues at coordinate 4,148 of NW_011482356.1, forward strand.
CGTAGTACTTTACACTTAGGCAATAGAAATGGCCCCATCAGCAATCACAGGAGAAAGTAAGGAGTGTGATGAACACATTAGTTGGATGGGGCTTGTCGCCCTTACTTTCTCATTCTAGATGGTGTAAGTAAGTGTTAGTGGCTCAGTCATGCCCGACTCTTTGCAACCTCATGGACTGCAGCCCACCAGGCTCCTGTGTCCATGAGATTTTCCAGGCAAGGATACTGGAATGGGTTGCCATTTCCTTCTGCAGGGGATCTTCCCAACCCAGGGATCAAACCCAAGTCTCCTGAACTGCAGGCAGATTCTTTACCGACTGAGCTACAAGGGAAGCCCATTCTAGATGGTAATGGGGTAAAATTTACTTTCTGAATATTCATTTCAAATGTGTGTGTATTCGTAGGATTGTATCCTTGGTTCTTCAGAGCATGTTGAACAAATAAAGACGGCATCTAGGTGAAGCTAAGGGACCCTGGAATCCAGAGGTCTTTG
>NW_011482356.1:4739-5967 GCF_000754665.1 Bison bison bison
TGTAAAGACTGCCCCCAAATATGAGCCAGTGTGTTTTCTAAGATCATTTATTACTTGCTATCCCTGTAATATTTCTCTCCCTCAACACTCCTCTGCTGATGAACAGTAAGGATACCTTCATGTTTCATCAGGGCTTGGAATGGCTGTGGGTTTCTTTGAGCTCACTAATCAGTTATTATTATTGATGAGTTAATCAATAATCAATACCTGAAGAAGAAAAACAGGATAAGGAAATGAGAATGATGGTGTAGGGTTGAGAGTAGTACCTTGAGAGAAGACCTAAATAATGAGAAGGAGCCTACCATGTAGAACTCTGCTGAAATCAGAGCATTCCGGAACAGAAAACAGCAAATGCTAAGTCTGAGGATTGTTGCCTGTGTTGATATAAAATCAACATGGAATGGCTGCCCTTCCAAAGGAGTAACTGGGTTGTTTTAGCCCACACTGGAAGCTAAGATAAAGGTATGTGGATTGCATAACAGTGAAAGCTCTAATTTAGGATGGAGTAATTCCTTACTTGAGGAACGCTTTTTTAAAAAGTTTCTGTTTCATCTCTATGCCCACATAGCACCCAGCCCAAAGCTAGGGGCTCAGCCACTGATGGTTCTCAATGCTGGCTGCAAATTAGAATCCAGAAAACTTTCGGCACTTCTGTATCCAGAGTGTGGCCCTTAGACCAGAACTATTAGTATCAAGAAATGCAAAACCTCAGGCACATCCAGACTCACTTAATCAGAATTGCACTGTGGTAAGATCCTTAGATAATCTACATACACGTTGAAGTTTGAGATATGCTGTACAATATCATGCCCAAGGTCAGGAGAATCTTCACTTCTGGAGATTCTGGTTCATTTGTTCTTAGGAAGAGCCCAGGCATCATTTTAAAAAAAGCACCTCCAATCTTCAGTTGATCAGAGTAGACTGTGGGGCCAAGTTTGACAACCAATGGATTGGTATTTCCCATTTATAGACCCTCAATAATGGATAACTGTCAGGTACTCAGGGCTTCCCAGGTAGCACAGTAATTGCCTGCCAATGCAGGAGCTGCAGGAGACTTGGGTTTGATATCTGGGTTGGGAAGATCCCCTGGAGGAGGAAATGGCAACCCACTCCAGTATTCTTGCCCGGAATCCCATGGACAGAGGAGCCTGGCTGGCTACAGTCCACGGGGTCACAAAGAGTTGGACTCTACTGAGCATGAACACATGTACCAAGTACTTGATTTCAT
>NW_011482356.1:7695-10747 GCF_000754665.1 Bison bison bison
TGCAATGCGTGAGACCCGGGTTCGATCCCTGGGTCAGGAAGATCCCCTGGAGAAGGAAATGGCAACCCACTCCAGTACTCTTGCCTGGAAAATCCCATGGATGGAGGAGCCCGGTAAGCTGCAATCTGTGGGGTCGCAAAGAGTCGGACACAACTGAGCGACTTCATTTTACTATATATATATATCTATAAAATGAAATCACTTTGCTGTACACCAGACACTAAAACAACATTGTAAATCAACTATAATTTACTTTAAAAAAAGAATCCACAGATATTTTATGATCTAAATAAGACATTTCATTTCTCAGTGTAGCTAGTTTTTATTTTGTGGCTAGGTGAATTGATATCAGTGTGAAGAGCACTACTACACTGGATTTCTATTTAGAGATGGTTACAAATATTTACAATAATTAGCTGAGAAAACTTTCTCCTTTCTGAATTTTAAAGCTCTTAGTGTCAAATGGAAAATCAAGTAATTTATCTGCCAAGTTAAAATAAGAAAATGACTTTGACCACAGTTATTGGAGAGCTTCAGGTGCAAGTGCCTGTTTGGGCCTGCTAACCTCAACACAGGGGACCTCACACTTTTACTCTGGATGGGCAAAGCAGTGGGTCTCCACCCTGGCTGCTCACTGGAGCAGAAGAAATGTTGTGCTTGGGCCCCAGCCCCCAGACATGCCAGCTCACTTGTCTCAAGAGGGGCATAGGTATGTTTTTGAACTGCCCAGGTAATTCCAGAGTGCAGCCAGGGTTGACATCTGCTGATGTAAGAAGATACAGCTCCACTGCCTTTATCCTTCATCCATCACTTCCCCACATTTACCTGTGGCCTGCTTTCTTCCTATCTACACAGTGCTGACCAGACTCTTTTGCCTATCCTTGATTATTATTTTTTAACCAAATGATTTTTCCCCACTGTTTTTCCTTTGCTCAGACCTGGACTTGCAAGGAAACAACTGGCTCAGTCTAGTCCACTTAATTCATGACCTTCTTTTGACTGCTGCCTTCATTTCAACTGTTAACCTCATTCCACCTGAAAAACCTTTATTGTTTTAAAACGGGTATTTCTTCTTTTGCCAGCAGATCATTATCCCCAATCCCCATTTATGTTTCCCATTATTACTTGCCTCTTTTTCCTCCTTACAGCTTAATTTTCTTTCTTTCCTTTGTGCTCCCTCTTACTCATTTTTCCATGCTTAAATGACATGCTCATATTTTGTGGATTCTTATGTGTGTTTTAAAATGCCGGGAGAGTATGTTTCACTTGACGCTGATCTCTTTGCCTTTTTGATCCTCACCTGCCTGTTATTTTTAACTTGAGACTCGTGTGTTTTGTTTGTGCATTGGTTATTTCAAATCGATGCTCTTATGTCCCTGTTTGCCCCACCTGAGCATTTCAATGTGACACCTCATGTCTGCAGGGCTCCCAGGTTCCTATTATGGCTGGTGGCTCTGGGCCAGGGAAACCAACCCAGGCCTCAGGCATCTCGTCACGTCTGGATTCACCTCTCCCCTTCCCGCAAGACAAGCTCACCTGCCTTATAACCCAGGAGCCAGCCTCTCCTTAAACCCTGTTGTCGCTATTGCACTTTTAAATAATATCTAAAGAGTCTTTCTCCTTGGCTTGCTTGAGGGTATTTCTGCTAAACCCCACCAGCAACTGTCATCTTGTTCCTTCAGCTAGTTCTTCCAAAATAATTCATAACTTGCCTCATTGCTAAAATGTATGCCACATGCTCTCAATTCTAGTATCTGAATCACAGCAGAAAAAGGCCCCTTGGATTCATCCCAGTGATGGTGCAGTGGAGGCTCCCACAACACAATATATGTGTGGGCTCCCTTTGGCCTTTTCATTCAAACTTAAGGATGGATTCATCGTGCCTGCTATGTCCCTTTCCTTCTTCTAGTTTTACACAAATAGTCTTGTTTTCTTGTCCCCTCTGAGACCACAACACCACACCTGTTCCACAAATATCACTTGACTTGTGATTTTCAAAGCCTGAGCTTTTGTTTGTGTGTGCCCAGGTACCAGAATATTAACACTGACTCCAGCTTCATGAGAGACCCAGTATATCCATACCCAGTTGTACTTTTCCAAACACCATTTTAAAACCTCTAAGTTTAATTTACAAATCTCATTTCACTTGTAGATCTTAACAGGTTTGCATTAATGTAAAAAGAAATACTGCTTTTCTGTTGATCCTTTAAATGCCAGCCAGTGAGATTTCCGAATTTAACCCTTAAAATTTCACTGAGCAGCTAAATAATCCTTACGAGGTCTAAATTTTCAGATTTAATACATTAGATTTTTTTTCAAATATTTGAACAGTGATTACAAACTTAAGTCATTAAACCCTAAGTATTTTAATTAAAATCATAAGTTTAATATGTCAGATTCTCCCAAACAATTCAAAGACTGCAAAGCACAAATGAAATATGCATATCCTAACATATTGACTCCAGAAGTTATCATACTCAGCTCAATAGTATTTAAATGAAAGTTTTATTAATCTCTTTATTAGCCCCATGTATTTTATTAGTATTAGGACTAAGGCCTATATTAGTATTGATACTAGTATCAATACCATCACTAGCAATAGCAATGATATTTAAGTTAAATTAATACTAGCACAAGTATTAGTGCTAATAGGAGTACTGCTATTAGTGCTAGTGTAAGTAGTACTGGTAGTAGTGCTAGTATAAGTACTACTACCAGCATTAATATTATTTTTGCTAATTATTATTGTTAATGCTAATGTTAGTGCTAGCATTGGTACTAACATTAGCATTATAGTGTACCAGCACTAACATTAGTATTTGCATTATTATTAGCACTAATACTAGTATTCAGACTAATATTCATGTTTTTGTATTATACTAGGCTCAGCACTAGTGTTAGTACTACTGCTATTAGTAGCATTGCTAGTGATGTTAATACTTAGCATTAATACTAACATTAATATCAGTTTTAACAGCAATACTAGTGCTTGTGTTCGTGTTTGTTCTAGTACCAGCATCAGCGTTAGTATTCACCTTACTGCTACTAATAG
>NW_011482356.1:10847-11092 GCF_000754665.1 Bison bison bison
AGAATTGCCATTATTAGTTGTACCAGCACCCGCATTATCATTAGCATTAGCCTTAGTCTTAGAATTAGTGATTAGTATACTTTGCAGAGTTTCTGACCCAAGGTTACTGACCCAAATGAGGAAAATAGAGATTGTGGATACAGAGTTATTGGTTGAGAATGTGGCTCCAAAGTTAAAATTCAGCTGTTTCGGTCAGCAATTTCTGGACCAAGACACCAAGAACTGGAGTTTACCAGCCTGGCACT
>NW_011482356.1:13398-15073 GCF_000754665.1 Bison bison bison
TGAACAGTAGCACCATCCTTGAAAGCATTCATGTTTCCTGGTGACAACAAAGTATAAGAAATCCATCCTGATTTTTCTTGCTTCATGTCGTGGATTCAACTACACTCCAAGGATTCCTAGTTCTTTTGAGTGGGGAAAGTTTTAAAGATAAAATCTTGGCTATAGGGGTGCACATCAGGTTGTTTTACCAGAGTACTAATAGCAGCTAGATCTTGGATCCATGACCATCTCTGCAACTGAAATTCATTCTACTCAGTGCTCTGTGGTGACCTAAATGGGAAGGAAATCTTAAAAAGAGGGAATATATGTATAACTGATTCACTTTGCTGCACAGCAGAAACTAACACAATATTGCAAAGCAACTATACTCCAATGAAAATTAATTAAAAAGAAGAAATCCTTAATTCTTTCATATGCTTTTTGTGTATCTCATTGGCTATCCTATGAGTTTTTCCCTTATTGTATATTTTTTTCCCATCAAACTGATATTACAATGTTTTTGCCCTTTTTTTCAAGCATTAAAATTCTTTCACTCCTTTATTTACTGTCTTTTCAAGTTTCAACTATGAATCAGAGAAATATGTGAATAGACTTCGGGTATTTTCTAATTTATGCTGAGAGACAGGGGAAACACCCTGCTCTCTTTTCCAGGCCCAAACTCTATTTCCTTTTATAGTTTTGATAATTTCTCCCTTCTCCAGTCCTCATATTTTCTCAAGTTCCATCACTCCTCCACCTATTTCTTCATAAGCCATAGCCAACTGAGTTTTATACACAAAGTGGAGAGTGGACCTTCCTCTGAAATGATAGGAAGTAACTACTTTGTTACTGTTTTAAGAGAAGTGGAGATGAATGAGCAGATTTACCCTCTCAGTCATATCTCAGGCTGATCACTTGTGTCTGAAATTACAGATTCAGGATATGGGTCAGAAATTTGGGATCAGAACAGCACAGCCGCTAATGGCAGGGACCACAAACAAGAATCAGTAATAAAACCACATAAATGTTATTTTTCATGAGCTTCATACTCACCTTGTATTGTTTTGTAGAGAAGGTATAGGAAGAAAGAGGTAATATCCAGCAAAGTCCTTCTGTAATCTCCTTGACTTGTTGTTAAAATAAATATTTTTTTAAATTGGAGTATAGTTGATTTACAATACTGTGTTAGTTTCAGGTATACAGCAAAGTGATTCAGTTATACACACACATACACACACACACATATATATATTATTTTTTTCAGTTCTATTCCATTATAGTTTATTATAAGATATTGAGCATAATTCGCTATGCTATACAGTAAATCTAGAATAAATCTTAGTTTTAGAATTCACTCTGAGAAGAGAGTAGGCAAACCCTCACCATCCAAAGGATTTCCCTCATTTGAGATCTTGAGTTTTGTCAAGTCACTTAAGATCAGTGATAAAATCCCCTTGAGAGTTTCCAGATTTTTCTCCACAGGGAACCATGAAGTAGACTGTTTATTTGTGGAACTCCTAGTCCTAGTACTTTAAACTCTTTCCTTTGCTGACCTAAAGATAGCCAGCAAAAAAAGACTCTTAAAAATACATGCTTTATTGATTTTGGAATGTTCTGGTAAATGCTAATCTGACTCATGTCTTTTACTTAGGGGTGGCTTTGGCTCAAGCCCCAAAGTCATTTTAGACAAGAGGAA
>NW_011482356.1:15173-16307 GCF_000754665.1 Bison bison bison
ATACAGAGCTTACATATCCAGATACAAAATAATAATTATTGTTGCTAATAATATGACTATAGATGCCACACCCATCTCTCCATTTAGGTAAATTCCTAATAGATAAATCCAAGTGAAATTTGATATAAGTATAGGGTTCTTTGGACTTACTATTTTTGACTTTTGTTACAGGTGCATTTTCATTAGTATTTTTGTTAGTTTCACCTGTACTTTTACTTGTTTTGGTAAAAACTCGGTGACTCTTTAATGACTTAGGAAACAGTTTAATAAATATGTACATCCATGCTTCAGACTCATAACTACAAGTGATTATTTCTGAGAATATCCTTGGAAGCTACATCTTTTGTTTGTTCTAAGACGACAAAGCTGTATTCGTTTTGGTTGTACATATAACACACGCTCATAGTAAAAATGTTACAACTATAGAGAAAATTATAAAGACTGCAGCATAGTAAGAAAAGCTTCTGTGCAGGATCCATATGATATGCCTATTTTTGCCTCATTTTACATGGACATCAATGATAATGGGCCAGTAACTCACCAGAGCAGAGTCAACCTTCACAAACACAGCTTTATGGAATTTTGTTTGAACATAAAAGCATTCTCTATATAATAATCATTAATTTAGTATTTGTGTGTGTGTGTGTTTGTGCTAAGTAGATTTAGTTGTGTCTGACTCTGTGACCCCATGGACCGTAGCTCGCCAGGCTCCTCTGTTCATTGGATTCTGCAGGCAAGAATACTAGAGTGGGTTGCCATTTCCTTCTCTGGGGGATCTTCGTGACACAGGGATTGAACCCGTATCTCTTATGTCTCTTGCACTGGCAGGCAGATTCTTTACCACTTGCGCCACCTGGGAAGCCCTATACGTGTGTATATATATATTCTTTTCTATATTCTTTTCCACTATGGTTTATCACAGGATATAGAATGTAGTTCCCTGTACTCTACAGTAGGACCTTGTCTATCCATCCTATATATAGTGGTTTATATCTCCTAATCCAAGACTCGACTCTATCCCTCCTCCACTCCCAACTCAGATCTTTTTTTATTCAGAACTCATTCTCTAAGCCAGTGGTTCTCAGTGGGGGCAATTTGACCCCTAAGGACATTTGGCAGTGTCTGGAGCAATTT
>NW_011482356.1:17117-18261 GCF_000754665.1 Bison bison bison
ACACTGCCAGAACTTAAAAAATAGCATTTATTTAAAATTTGAAGAAAAACACAGTATCCTCTAATTTAGTCATTATATTGATGGACTCCTTTGATTTCAGAAAGTTAAAATTTTTGTAAAACCTTGAGAAGGTTTTCTAACTCGTCTGTTTTTTTCCTTCACCATCTATATTAAAGTTTAGAAGAAATGAGTATTCTCCTAAAGTAGTCTGTAAAGGTTGGCTGCATTCAGATCACTCAGGGTGGTAGACAAATTCCCTGATCTGCTTCTCCTGGGTCAAGGATTGAGTAGCTGGGATGCTCAGAAACCATATATTTTAAAAAGTGTTTTTGAAGGATAGTTGCTTTACAATGTTGTGTGAGTGTCAGGTGTACAGCAAAGTGAGTCAGTTATGCATGTACATATATCCACTCTTTTTTAGAGTCTTTTCCCATATAGGTCATTACAGTGTATTGAGTGAAACTATATTTTTTAAAACAGCCAAGTTTAGGAGCCAACACTAGAGTGTGAGTCTTCAGCATCAAATGTTTCCTAATGTGAAGGAATCAAACTGATGCATCTTAGTTATGGTTATATTATTTTGGTGGCAGAATATTTACTGTAAATATTTTATACTGTTAAATGGTCAAAAGTAAAAATCATTAAACCTATAGGCTAACATATATATAGAAGTTCAATAAAAAGCGTGTTAGTCACTCAGTCATGTCTGACTCTTTGCAACCCCATGGACTGTAGCCTGCCAGGCTCCTCTGTCCATGGGATTCTCTAGGCAAGAATAATGGAAGGGGTTGCCATTTCCTTCTGCAGGGGATCTTCCTCACCCAGGGATCAAACCACGGTCTCCTGTATTGCAGGTGGGCTCTTTACTGTCTGAGCCACCAGGGAAGCCCAGAAGTTCAAAAAGTTCAATAAGGATAAATGCTTATTGAGTAGAGGATTTGGCAAGTGAATCAAGGATAAAACAATTAATTGACTAAGGCATTTATATGATCTCCGTACAAAGTTGCTGTGACTTTGTTAAGTAGAAAAAGAAAGGCCAAACCACGTGGCAACCTGAGGATTTGGGGACAGCAGCATCACTGATGAACTCATTCTAGAATGATCGTTGATCACACACTGCTAAGGGAGGTTGGGAAATACATGC
>NW_011482357.1:0-1779 GCF_000754665.1 Bison bison bison
AAAAAAACCATCGCAGTCCCAATCTGAGTAACCTTTAACCTCAGAGATGTTCTGGGAGCTAGAGCTCCATCTAGCTTCCGAACTTTCGATTCCTAGCGAGGCTAGGCTTTATTGGCTACCAATCCAAGTTTGGGACCTAAGCCACAGTACACAATAACAGTATAGATCACAAGTCCCTTGAAAGTCTATGATCCAATAGATTAGGTTAGTACTTCTAATTCCCAAGGAGTTATGAAATGGTCAAAGAGACCGAAAAGTTTGACCGAGAAAGGAGAGTTCAGTCCACATGCTTTGCCCATTTCTGGTCGGTTCCTGAAGGAGACATTGGGTGCCTCTTGGCATTGGCAGGTCGGTATAATGCCCCGACAGGTTTCTGCCGTAAGCCGTATGAGATCACCGTGGAATTGCAGAGCAGGGCTTCTTACTTGCTTCACGCAGGGCATGCCATTCATTCACACAAGCACACGGTAGAGTTAGTAAAGCACAGCAGAAAACGTGTTTGCTAAGAGAACAAAGAACTAAAGCTCCAAGGATCCTTACCTTGTCCTGAAGGATCCCGGACGAGCCCCCAAGATGAAAGGTTGTTGTTGTTGAATCACGTGAATCACCTCTCACCCTTGAGGTTCTTCTCAGTGTCTTTCCATATGCATCTCTCTACATTCTTCCATGTATTTTGTGCTCTTCCTTCCAGGTTCCTCGGAAACAACTCAGATGCCCTGTGCCTGATGTTTGTGCTCACATTCAAATCTCCAAGTAGAATGATTTTTCTCCCTTTTCTGTTTCTCATGACCTCCTTTCTTCACTTCTTCTGCAAATCCTTCCTTATTTCACTTATCACTTTCATATGTCAAGTTGTATATATCATATTGTGTCATAATCATATCTGTGTTTGAAGGAAGAATTTGTTTTCTTGCATATGGTTGGTACTCTATAACTGTCTTGTGAATTAATCAATGACTTAAGATGGGTAAGAGTGGGAATTTTATAAGAATTGGTTGTTTTTTTATTTTTTATCAGTTGAATTATTAGAAAACATTGGCTTTTTGTGGACTTTTTAAAGTAGCGATCCTGGTGTGCACAGGAAGGAAGTAAAGAAAGATGACAAATGGACACCGGAAGAATGTGTGACTGCACCAGTATTTGAAAAGACCGATTCACTGACTGGTGGTCTGCTGCACGTGAATGATGACAGCATTTTAAGGGAAGTGGATCAGGGTGACGACAGGTACATTCTCTAGATTCCTTGTTTGTAAGGGAAGAAATATTAGCACTGAATACTTCTTCTGGAAATAGAGCAGCATTATACAGTGCTCAGGCCAAGACAAGAGATTGCTCAACTCTAGTGGATGAACACTGCTGGAAGGTTTAGGTGAGGACCGGTGCCTTTGGCTGGAAGTCATTTCAGTAAATAGTCTCCTTGGAAGCTGGACTGTAATGAATACACGTAATATTCAGTAGGGAATGTTATTGGGACAGGCAGTGAAGAACTGGATGGTAACTGAAGAGGAATGTGGAGTTCACAGGTGTTACTTGTTTTATGTTAAGAAGGGAGCTTTTAGAGTATGTATGCTATTGGAGGGAGAAGGCAATGGCAACCACTCCAGTACTCTTGCCTGGCAAATCCCATGGACGGAGGAGCCTGGTAGTCTGTAGTCCATGGGGTCGCTAGGAGTCAGACACTACTGAGTGACTTCACTTTCACTTTTCACTTTCATGCATTGGAGAAGGAAATGGCAACCCACTCCAGTGTTCTTGCCTGGAGAATCCCAGGGAAGGGGG
>NW_011482357.1:1879-11816 GCF_000754665.1 Bison bison bison
ATATTTCTATGTAATGGAATATGCAGATGATTGCTTAAGTTAATTCTATCATATATAGATTTTCAAAAAATTACGTAATTGTGAATTTACAAACACTTAGGCTATACTGAATAGGATATGATGATGGCCATTCCTTGGTGATTCTAGTTGATAGTAACATGATGAGTAGCTATGATTTTGTAAGGTGCTCTGAAACATCACATCATATTAACTTCATAGTTGTTTATAGATTCCAGGGAAAAGGGGAAGATTTTGTTTATATTCAATAGAAAACCATTATTAGCAGTCTTTCACAAATTATTCCTTTTGCATGATAAAGATATAAATGACAAAACCCGTGCTTCCTTTACTAAGCATGTCATTAACACATATTGTGTGCTCAATACATGTACGTCACATGCATGAAAAAACAGCAGAATGGGTGAATGAATGCCTATTGATGAATTTCTTTACAGAAAACAAAACTTTATTGACAGTAGATTTGCAGGCTTGCCTACCTCTGAAGTCTTTTTAATTTTTGAGAAATATGTTTTAAGATTCAGAAATCATTATTTATAGCCATAGCTAGACCTGAAATAATACTAAAGATTCATTTGCTATCATATTACTTAAAAAGACTTTTCAATATTACTTTCTCAGCATATTTTGGAAGAGCAATGTAGAAGCCAGACTTCCTGCCTTTGAATTCTGGGTCTGTTGGTGACATGCTGAGTGGGCTTGGGCAAGTTCCTCAGCCTTTGTGTGCTCCATTTCTTCCTATACCTATCTCCCGGAATGATTGTGGGGATGAAAATGCCTTTAGGACATGTTAGGTGCTTCTAATAATGCATGGCCAATGCATAGGAAGTCCTCAAAAAGCTAATATCTTGGTTATTCAAATGGATTTATTTATTAGAAGGACTGAAGGAATACCTCCCAGATAGGTCATATTGCTATAAAAGTTAGTTCTTATGGAAAAGAACAGGTTCCAAAAACACTGGTATACTGTTTCCTATCACACAACACAAGTAACTTTGTGTTTTTCCTTTTCCTTGGATCTAACTTTAATACTTTATTAATATTACTGACATATTTTCTGTGTCCTTTAATGCTGCTCTTATTTATTTCTGCATCCTTTATAGATAATTACTTGCCAATGCAAAGAGTTTATATAAAAAAGAAAAGTTTAGGTATTGTTTGTATTTTTGAATATTTAATATTAGCCTGAAAAGAATCATTTGTTCTTTTAAGCCTGCAAGGAAAACACCGTATGAAAAGAAGAAAGTATAGTAAAAAAAAAAAAAAACTTTCAAAAATATTATCCTGGTCGAAAATACTTTGTCAAAGGAATAGTGGTAAAATAGAAAATCTTCCTTTGTTGTAGAGAAGTTTACTTTGAACACATCATTTAGAAACACTGTTGATAAAGTTATCCTTTTGATAAAAATCTCTTAAGAAATGTCTGTTTTTGTTTTGATACAGAGATTTATCACTGTACACTTGGTGTATTTATACAGATTTTAAGGACATTGTGAAACAGTATTGTTTACGTGTAGGTCTGCTAAGCTGCTAAGTCACTTCGGTCATATCCGACTCTGTGCGACCCCATGGACGGCAGCCCACTAGACTCCACTGGAGTGGGCTGCCATTTCCTTCTCCAGTGCATGAAAGTGAAAAGTCAAATTGAAGTTGCTTAGTTGTGTCCGACTCTTAGCGACCTCATGGACTGCAGCCTACCAGGCTCCTCTGTGTAGGTCAAAGAACAAATTAATTACGTGAATGAACTGGATGACTTAACTCAGTCGTCCAAGACTGTTTCTCACTGAGGATGGTGACGTGCTTTACTCTACAAATTCCACGTTGCAAATAGAACCTCTCAACGTGGGGTGTAAAGGTAGGACCTCAGTGTAAATGTTAACGGAAAGCCTGTCTGTGTATAGAGTAGTGATATATGCATACCTTGTCAGTACTGCTCTAGAGCCAGGGATATGTTACAGTACTGTGCATCTCAGAAGTTTGATTTGCATTAAAATGACCTGAAAGTGAGTGTATACTCTGAGACACAGGCCTATGATACTCTCACTCACTGTGCCTTCTGTTGACTCTTCTTCTTTCCTATGCCTTCACCCATGGTCAGGCCAGCATCATTTTCCTCCTAGAGTAACTGAAATAATCTCAGGACTTCTTTCCATGCCACTCTACCTGGCAGAACCTCGGTCTGCACAGCAACTGTAATTATTGCCTATTTTTAAACATTCAGGTCTCATCATGCTACCCCGTTGCTTCGAGCCCAACTGTTGCCTCTCTTTGCTGCATGGTTAAAGGTCACAATTGTGTGGTTCCATCTGGTTTTAGTTTTCACCCTTTTTTCTACATTAATTCTAGAATCAGCTTGTCAGTTCCCTAAAATGTCTGCTGGTCTTAACGTTTTCATTTTCCTTCAGTTCAAAATACTTTGTACTTTCTCTTTTCATTACCTTTTTGATCCAAGGGTTATTTAGATCCGTGTGATTTAGTTTCCAAATATTGAGAGTTTTCCAGAGATCCTTCTGTGTTCTTGCTTCTCATGATTCGTTAGGTGCATCCAGAGGGGCTCTGGTACTAGGGCTGATTATTTCCTGCCTTGGAAGCAAGAACTTGCTGACTATCCTGTTCATTCTGCTGGTACCTGGGAATTTTCCAGCCTGGTCATGAGAATAGATAGAATTCCTGGAACTGAGTGGGCACCAGCCACAGGTTCCTATAGTCTTTTCAGATGGTTTCTCCCTGGTCTCAGGTGGTTTCTCCCAGATGGGCTCTGTTCGTTCCTCTGCTGAATTCCTGAGGGGCTCCTCCTCAGATCTCCAAGGTCCTTTTTCTCTCTGTTCCACACTCTCCTCTCCACGGTTCTGATCTGTGAACTCTGCGCACTTTGGTTTCACCAGACTGTCAGCTTCATCACCTCCTGTCAGGGATCCTGGCTAACTCAGCTTCCATTCCTTCTCCCCATGTTGGGGCCTGGAAATTCTCTCAAGGCAGTGAGCTGGGGCATTCCTTAGGCTAACCCCATATGTTTCCAGGATCATTGTCTTTCATTCCCTGAAATCCTTTGTCATGAAAGTCATTGTTTAATGTATTTTGTCGGCGTTGTTTTTGCTCGGTCCACTCAGGAAGGTAAATCAGTAGCTGTTCACTCTGTCTTGGTTAAAAACATAATGGCAACTGGAGACTGTCCACAGGGTTGTTCTTCCTACTTTACTTACTACTTCCTGCTCATCCTTCATTTCTCAGTGTGACATTTCTTCCCCAGGGAAATCTTTCCTGGACCCAGTCTATGTCAAGTTCTGTTATGTGATCATAGAACTCTCTTTTCTTAGAGTATCTATCTGAGTTCATAATTACTTTATTTGTCCTTGTCTCCTACTAGACTTCAAGCTAAACAAGACCCAGGGGCATCTGTTTTATTTTCAGAGCTTTAGAATAATGTCTTCCACATTATAGACACTTAATACTTGTTCAGTGTGTGGATGAGTGAATGTGAAAGGCACAGACCTTTTTACTCAAAAATTACTCACATATTTGTTTGTTTGTTTCTATATTTGTTTTCTTCATCATGCAGATTCTGTTAGCTTGTTGAAAATTCAGGATACAATTCTTTTGCATGAAAGATTGGTATATTTTCAAAGCAGCCAAAGAAGCCACTGTGAGCTACTTAGAGGAGAATTTTACAGAATGAAAAGTAAGGTTCGTGAGCTACAAAAAGAGCTGTCAGAAACCAAAGAAGTGAAATCACAGAGCATCAGAAAGTGGACTGGGAACAAGAGCTCAGCAGCTTGAGGTACTGTACACCTCGCTTTTAAAGAAATATTTGAACTATTGTTTCCTTTAATACTGCAGAGACGTAGACGTGTTATAAGGCTAAATTATCCTCTAGGATTTTACAGAGGAGAAAGTGTTACTTGTATTGTGGAGTGTGAAATTCTTGGAAATAATATAGCAGGTTCTTAACAGTGAATGCTTCTAATAACTTAATGTATATTTTTTCCAAATCATCATTTTCATGAGCATACAGAAGTCCACCATAATGGAAACCCCATTACATATTTACCAAATTGACTTTCAGTTGTTTTTCACTTTTCTGTATTCTATTTAATACTGCATGGAACACCTTTTCTATAAATTCATTTCTACCTTTCTAATTATTTTAAATACATTTTCTTTAATAATATCATATAATTTGGTCAAAGTATGAGAACTTAAAAATGGTCTGTGATCTATATTTCTAAAGTATTCTTAAGAAAGTTTATATTACTTGACATTCCCACCCACAGATTTATGAAGTAGCCATTTTTCTCAAGAGAAAATGAAAACAAAATTTATGTAGTTTTATTCTCAACCCTCTGTCTGAAAACAGTGACCATTATTAAGTGTTTTTCATTGTATTCCCCCCACGTTTACTATTTTAAACATCGTGAAGAGGGAACGAAAGTTATTGCAGCAGTGAATAATCTCATGGTTTTCTAAGAAGAGTTTTAAATTTTGCAGATTCACCTTAAAGCAAGAAGAAGAGCATAGAAGGAATGCCAAGATGTTATATGAAAAAATGAGGCAGCATTTAAGAAGAAAAGACCAATATAGTAAAGAAGTTGAAGTGAAACAGCACCTAGAACTCACTTTCCAAGCAGTAGAAGTGATAGTGAAGACAGAGAAATAATCTGAATCAGGTAGAGTAATCTTTGGTGAAAATTTCAAATTTCTAACATGATTTTATGAATATTATTTATAATATCCCCTTTTTTAAAAAATACCATTTATTTAGTGTCATTTTGTTTAGTGTTATAGGAAATTTTAGGTTAATTGTTAAAAACAAAAGAAAAGAAATCCAAAGTTCCCAAAGTAACAAGGCCGGAAATAAGAATTGTATGATCCAGACATGCTGGGTGCACTTTTTCGAGCAGAGGGAGGAAGAGGTCATGTCAGTAGCTCACACAATAGATCCTGAGAAACCACAGGGTTGAGAATGGTGTAGAAACTGGAGGTTAAGCTCTCAGCCCACCTCAGGCAACCAATCCTTCAGCCTTGACAGACCATTCATGAGTGAATAGGTCTAGAAGAGAAGGGGCGCTGGGAGGGACCATCGTGCCTAATTTTACATCAAGTTGCCTCCAGCTTTCAATCTAGCAGGTGGCTGAGGGTCGTGGACCCCCCTCCCTCTGTGCCCATCAGCCCTCCAGTCCACCTGCCCCATAAACAGCTCAGAGCTGGCTCCAGCTTTCCCAGCTGCGTTCTCCCTCACAGCAGAGTCCTCAAGGACAGGTGTTAACTGGTGTCCTCAAGAGGTGCAGGAATTTTTTTCCAGCAGTTGGTAGAAACCAGACACTCTTGAAGTTGGTTGTCCTTCCTTCTGCAGAGTTCTCGACTGGCATCTCACAGCAGAGAAATTTGCTTCCACACCTGATGTCCCTTTCAAACATGGACTGGGTCCCATCCCCGAGGTCCTAGCAGCAGATCTCCCACAATGAATAGCTCTCGGGAAGAGCTCGAGAAAGTAGTATTTGTAATTCAAATCCATTTGTCTAGAGCAATCAGGTAGTGACATACGATGGCCTCATCCAAGGAGAGGCCTTTAATATTTTCCATAGGAATCAATCTCAAATCTTTTGTGACTATCTCGGAGAGGCCGGCACCCTGATTGTGGTTTAGGCAAGGAAGACTGTGTGTGGTCCACCATCGACTGTGCTACCCAACCAAGTCCCTCTGCTTTGGAGTGAATGTGTCAGTCACTCCATGCACGTCGTCACCATCAGTGTCTGAATCCAGAGTCCATTCTTGGCTCCACTGTCATTTCTTTAACCAATACCCTGTCAACGACCTTTTCACATCATTTACTGTTTTTCATTTTGTAAAAACTGTGACATCAGTTGTAAAAACACTTTTGAACACTTTAAAAAGTTGTTTCTTTAGAATAAACTTATAAAAGTGCCTCCCCCACACCAAGGGGGGCGGGACTCTTGCTACCAGTTAAAGATATTCTGGGTTTTGGTAATAATTTCACTTCCTCGATTGAACATTAGGTTAGTTTATCACTTCCCCTAATGGTAAGGAGAAAACTATAGGCAGTTCAGAGACCACGTTTTGGATGTGATTCTTCTACTTGTGAGAAAATAAGCACTCTACTTTGTGAGTGTCCTATTTCAGTACAAGGAACTTTTGAAAACAGTGATAGATATGGCATAATATATATTTAGTGATAGTTATTTAGTGTTTTTCATTGTATTTTCCCCATCTTACTATTTTAAGCATTATGGAGAGATAATGAAAATTATTGCAGCAGCAATAATAATCTCATCGTTTTCTAAGAGCTTTCTAAATTTTTGCTTAATTACCATTGGTGTATGTACCATGAATGAAATAGGAAGCTTATTTTGTATTGATATGTTTGTAGTAGAGACATGTGGTTTGATGTAAGAAGACTAGTAGAGTCCAAAGACCTGGCGAAAAGGCTGCAGCTTACTCATATTTTTAACTTTTTCCTTTACAGAATCATTACAGCTAATGAGTTAATTAATGTTGTAGAAATGCCTAGTACAGTTGTCAATAGGTGTAATTCTTATAATGGCCTATTAAAATGTTAAAAGGTAGCATATTCTCAAGGAAAAACTTTTTTGTACAAAATTTAGTCTATTTATACAGAATTAAGGCTCTTAGTGTGAAGTAGATGAATAGGAGGTATCAAATGCAGTGTTTATAAACCTAGCAAGTGGTGTTGTTTATTGAATTATAGTTGATTAACAATATTCTGTTAGTTTCAGGTATACAGCACAGTGATTCCGATATATATGTATATGTGTGTGTCTGTTATATAAATGGGGCTTCCCGACTGGCTCAGACTGTAAAGAATCTGCCTGCAGTGCAGGAGACCTGAGTTCAGTCCTTGGGTTAGGAAGATCCCATGGAGAAGTTGGAGAAGGCAATGGCACCCCACTCCAGTACTCTTGCCTGGAAAATCCCATGGGCGGAGGAGCCTGGTAGGCTGCAGTCCATGGGGTCGCTAAGAGTCAGACACGACTGAGCGACTTCACTTTCACTTTTCATTTTCATGCATTGGAGAAGGAAATGGCAACCCACTCCAGTGTTCTTGCCTGGAGAACCCCAGGGACAGGGGAGCCTGGTGGGCTGCAGTCTATGGGGTCGCAGAGAGTCGGACACAACTGAAGCAACTTAGCAGCAGTAGCAACAGCAGCCTGGAGAAGGAAATGGCTACCCATTCCAGTATTCTTACCTGGGAAATTCCATGGACAGAGGAGCCTGGCAGGCTATAGTCTATGGGGTCCCAAAGAGTTGGACGTGACTGAGTGACTAATACACATACACACTCACTCACACACATGCTCCCATGTACACACACATTCCGTTTCAGATTCTTCTTGCAGAATATTAAGTGTAGTTCCTATGTTGTACAGTAGATCTCTGTTGGTTATTTTATATCTACTAGTGTGTATGTTAATCCCAACATCCTAATTTATCCCTTCCCCTACCCTGCTTTCCCCTGTGGTCACCAGAAGTTTGTTTTATGTGTCTATGAGTCTCTTTCTGTTGTGTGAATAAGTTCATTTTAGATTCTACATATAAGCAGTATGATATAATACTTGTCTTTGTCTGACTTATATCACTTAGGTGATAATGTCTAGGTCCGTCCCTGTTGCTGCAAATAACATTATTTCATTCTTTTTTATGGCTTACTAGTTTTCCACTATATAAATATTCCACATCAGATGCAATTTTTAAGTGTAGTCAGATCTATGAATCTTTTAAGCCTTCTGAGTTTGTTGTAGTTCAGAGAGAAGCCTTTCCAGTTCTGAGTTTCTTGAAAAGTCTCTTGGGATTTCTTTTTGACTTTCGTGGATTCGTTGTCCTCCATTAAATTTTTGAACCTTTGGGAATTTCTGCTTGTATAAAGTATGAAGACTGAATTGAACCTTATTTGTTCCTGTTGGAGACACACTTGGTGCAGTCTTTTCATTGTATAAACATACAAGTTAGTCTTTCATTTCAGAAGAAATCATGGAATGTCACTTTACTGAGTACTAGCTAAACATCTCCTTTGTTTCACTTAGGTTTATGATAGTTGTGAAGAAACAAAAGACCTGTTGCACAAAAAGCACATGCTGCAGGATGAAATTGCCATGCTAAGACTGGAGATAGATGCACTGAAAAATCAGCACCAGGAAAAGGAAGAGAACTATTTTGAGGACATTGAAATTCTCAAAGTAAAGAATGATGATCTTCAAAAGGCAATAAAACTGAATGAGGAATCATTAACAAAGACTATATCCCACTATACAGGCCAGCTTAATGCTCTGGCAGCTGAGAATACAATGCTAAACTCTAAGCTGGAGAACGAAAAAGAAAATAAACAAAGACTGGAAACCGAAGTGAAATCCTACCGTTCTAGACTGGCTACTGCCTTACATGATCATGATCAAGGTCAGACATCAAAAAGTGATCTGGAACTTGCCTTCCAGAGAGCAAGAGACGAGTGGTTATGCTTGTGGGACAAAATGAAGTACGATGTGGCTAATCTAAAAGATAACAACGAGATGCTTTCCCAGCAACTATCTACAGTGGAAAGTGTCTTCAATAAGCTGAAAATCAAGCTGCATCACATGAGAGATGATCTTAGAGAAAAGACTTTGATGTTAGAACGTGTCCAGAGAGATCTAAGCCAATCAGAGTGTCAAAAGCAGGAAATTGAACACATGTATCAGAATGAACAAGGCAAAGTGAATACATACCTTGGAAAGCAGGAATGCTTAGAGGAGAGATTATCTCAACTCCAGAGTGAAAACATGTTGCTCCGACAGCAACTGGGTAATGCACAAAACAGAGCCGAAAGTAAAGAGAAGACAGTCATTAGCATCCAAGACCAGTTTCAGCAGATAGTGAGAAAACTTCAGGCCAAATATGAGAAACAAGGTCTGATGCTGGAGAAAAGAAACAAGGAGTTAATCAAGGAATGGAATTATTTAAAAGAAAGAATGTATTGGTATGAAAATGAGAAAGCAGAAGAAGTGAGCATCCAGAAGGAGAAATAATTCTCAGATTTCCTGAAAGAAAGTTCAAAGTGATTCTTGATTCTGGCTAAATGTTGAATCTAGTTGAATATAAAAAATACACAGGCTGTGAATCTACGGTCTCTAAACCAACCTAAAAGCATACCTTGTATCCACCAAATAAAAATTAAACCGAAGAAATCCTTTACTTTGAGTAGGGACATCGTGTCATTTATGAAATGTTAAGAGTTGTAAATCTAAATTGTTAACATAGACAGGTACTAGTAATTTATTCTTTATTAAGGTAATAATTTTAATCTTTATGTTACCACATTTCAGTATCATGATGAAACAGATAAATGAAATGCTCAAATCTGAAGTGAATATTTAAAAATGAAGCTTAAGTTACTTGGATTATCTTGATAGTCAATTCCAGGTTTCCCAGAGGCTGTATTTTATATATCGTACTTTGGCTTCAGTAGCTTGTCATATCTTTTTGTTATATTTGTTGGTACAATTTTATTTTTATTCATGTCACTTTGAGTTAATATGGGAAACATTTTAGCCTTGAATCATTTATTCTTTAAGCCTCTTAACTCTTCATGTGCATCTGCTGCTGCTGCTGCTAAGGCACTTCAGTCATGTCCGACTCTGTGCGACCCCATAGACGGCAGCCCACCAGGCTCCCCCATCCCTGGGATTCTCCAGGCAAGAACACTGGAGTGGGTTGCCATCTATTTATCATCAGTTCTTCGGCACTTAGCTTTCTTCACAGTCCAACTCTCACATCCATACATGACCACAGGAAAAACCATAGCCTTGACTAGATGGACCTTTGTTGGCAAAGTAATGTCTCTGCTTTTCAATATGCTGTCTAGGCTGGTCATAACTTTTCTTCCAAGGAGTAAGCATCTTTTAATTTCATG
>NW_011482357.1:11934-14855 GCF_000754665.1 Bison bison bison
TTAAGCCAACTTTTTCATTCTCCTCTTTCACCTTCATCAAGAGGCATTTTAGTTCCTCTTCACTTTCTGCCATAAGGATGGTGTCATCTGCATATCTGAGGTTATTGATATTTCTCCTGGCAGTCTTGATTCCAGCTTGTGTTTCTTCCAGCCCAGCGTTTCTCATGATGTACTCTGCATATAAGTTAAATAAGCAGGGTGACAATATACAACCTTAACATACTCCTTTTCCTATTTGGAACCAGTCTGTTGTTCCATGTCCAGTTCTAACTGTTGCTTTGGTAAATATTTAATGGGGTTTCCATTATGGTGGACTTCTGTATGCTCATGAAAATGATGATTTGGAAAACTATACATTAAGTTATTAGAACCTGCTATATTATTTCCAAGAATTTCACACTCCACAATACTAGTAACACTTTCTCCTCTGTAAAATCCTAGAGGATAAGTTAGTCCTTATAACACATCTATGTCTCTGCAATATTAAAGGAAATAATAGCTCAATATTTCTTTAAAAGCGAGGTGTACAGGACCTCAGCTGCTGAGCTCTCGTTCCCAATCCACTTTCTGATGCTTTAACTGTGATTTCACTTTTTTGGTTTCTGACAGCTCTTTTTGTAGCCCACAAACCTTACGTTTAATTCTATAAAATTCTCCTCTAAGTAGTTTACAGTGGTTTGTTTGGCTTCATTGAAAATCTACTAATCTTTCATGCAAAAGAACTGTATCCTGAATTTTCAACAAGCTAACAGAATCTGCATGATGAAGAAAACAAAGATAGAAACAAAAAAAAATTTTGAGGAATTTTTGAGTATAAAGGACTGTGCCTTTCACGTTCACTCATCCATGCACTGAACAAGTATTAAGGGTCTATAATGTGGAAGACATTATTCTAAGCTCTGCAAATAAAACAGATGCCCCTGGGTCTTGTTTAGCTTGAAGTCTAGTAGGAGACAAGGACAAATAAAATAATTATGAACTCAGATAGATACTCTAAGAAAAGAGAGTTCTATGATCACATAACAGAACTTGACATAGACTGGGTCCAGGAAAGATTTCCCTGGGGAAGAGATTTCACACTGAGAAATGAAGGATGAGCAGGAAGTAGTAAGTAGAGTAGGAAGAACAACCCTGTGGACAGTCTCCAGCTGCCATTGTGTTTTTAACCAAGAGAGTGAACAGCTACTGATCTACCTTCCTGAGTGCAGCGAGCAAAAACAACACCAACACAATACATTAAACAATGATTTTCATGACAAAGGATTTCAGGGAATGAAAGACAATGATCCTGGAAACACATGAGGTTACCCTAAGGAATGCCCCAGCTCACTGCCTTGAGAGAATTTCCAGGCCTAAACACGAGGAGAAGGAATGGAAGCTGAGTTAGCCAGACTCCCAGAAGATGATGAAGCTGGCAGTCTGGTGAACCAAAGTGGGCAGAGATCACAGATCAGAACCGTGGAGAGGAGAGAGTGGAACAGAGAGAAAAAGGACCCTGGAGATCTGAGGAGGAGCCCCTTGGGAATTCAGCAGAGGAATGAATAGAGCCCATCTGGGAGAAACCATCTGAAAAGACTATAGGGACCTGTGACTGGTGCTCACTCAGTCCCAGGAATTCTATTTATTCTCATGAGCCAGGCTGGAAAATTCCTAGGTACCAGCAGAATGAACAGGGTAGTCAGCAAGGTCTTGCCTCCAAGGCAGGAAATAATCAGCCCTATCCCCAGAGCCCCTCTGGATGCACCTAACAATCATGAGAAGCAAGAGCACAGAAGGATCTCTGGAAAACTCTCAATATTTGGAAACTAAATCATACGGGTCTAAATAACCCTTGGATCAAAGAGGTAATGAAAAGAGAAAGTACAAAGTATCTTGAACTGAAGGAAAATGAAAACGTTAAGACCAGCAGATATTTTAGGGAACTAGCAAGCTGATTCTAGAATTCATGTAGAAAGAAGGGTGAAAACTAAAACCAGATGGAACCACACAATTGTGACCTTTAACCACCCAGCAAAGAGAGGCAACAGTTAGGCTTGAAGCAAGGGGGTAGCATGATGAGACCTGAATGTTTAAAAATAGTCAATAATTACAGTTGCTGCACAGACCGAGGTGCTGCCAGGTGGAGTGGCAGGGAAAGAAGTCCTGAGATTATTTCAGTTACTCTAGGAGGAAAATGATGCTGACCTGATCGTGGGTGAAGGCACAGGAAAGAAGAAGAGTCAATAGAAGGTACAGAGAGTGAGAGTATAATAGGCCTGTGGCTCAGAGTATACACTCACTTTCATGTCCTTTTAATGCAAAACAAACTTCTGAGATGCACAGCACTGTAGCATATCCCTGGCTCTAGAGCAGTACTGACAAGGTGTGCATATATCACTCCTCTATACACAGACAGGCTTTCCGTTAACATTTACACTGCGGTCCTACCTTTACACCCCACGTTGAGAGGTTCTATGCAACGTGGAATTCGTAGAGTAAAGCACGTCACCATCATCAGAAAAAGTCTCAGATGACTGAGTTAAGTCATCCAGTTCGTTCACGTAATTAATTTGTTCTTTGACCTACATGTAAACAATACTGTTTCACAATGTCCTTAAAATATGTATAAATACACCAAGTGTACAGAGGTGATAAGTCTCAGTATCAAAACAAAAACAGACATTTCTTAAGAGATTTTTATCAAAAGGATAACTTTATCAACAGTGTTTCTAAATGATGTGTTCAAAGTAAGCTTCTCTACAACAAAGGAAGATTTTCTTTTTTACCACTATTCCTTTGACAAAGTATTTTCGACAAGGATAATATTTTTGAAAGGAAAAAAAATATATATTTTTGAAAGGTTTTTTCTTTCTTTTTTTTTTTTTTACTATACCTTCTTCTTTTCATATGGTGTTTTCCTTGCAGGCTTAAAAGAACAAATT
>NW_011482357.1:15642-19340 GCF_000754665.1 Bison bison bison
ATTTATATCTTTATCATGCAAAAGGAATAATTTTAGTGAAAGACTGCTAATAATGGTTTTTCTATTGAATATAAACAAAATCTTCCCCTTTTCCCTGGAATCTATAAACAACTATGAAGTTAATATGATGTGATGTTTCAGAGCACCTTACAAAATCATAGCTACTCATCATGTTACTATCAACTAGAATCACCAAGGAATGGCCATCATCATATCCTATTCAGTATAGCCTAAGTGTTTGTAAATTCACAATTACGTAATTTTTTGAAAATCTATATATGATAGAATTAACTTAAGCAATCATCTGCATATTCCATTACATAGAAATATTACACTTCAGAACCAATGAACAAGCCCTTACCATAAAATTATACATGAACAGAAGTAGTATGTACAATTAGTTCACTGAAATAGTTTAAAGATAATGTCATACAATCAATATGCTTTCTATTATTGGAAATGCAAACAAGACTAAACTAAATGAACACGCTGTCTGCTAGCTCATTTCCAATAGCATGCTGCTGCTACTGCTAAGTTACTTCAGTCATGTCTGACTCTGTGCGACCCCATAGACGGCAGCCTACCAGGCTCCCCCGTCCCTGGGATTCTCCAGGCAAGAACACTGGAGTGGGTTGCCATTTCCTTCTCCAATGCATGAAAGTGAAAAGTGAAAGTGAAGTTGCTCAGTAGTGTCTGACTCCCAGCGACCCCATGGACTGCAGCCTACCGGGCTCTGCCCATGGGATTTTCCAGGCAAGAGTACTGGGGTGGGGTGCCATTGCCTTCTCCCTCCAATATCATACATACTCTAAAAGCTCCCTTAACATAAAACAAGTAACACCTGTGAACTCCACACTCCTCTTCAGTTACCATCCAATTCTTCATTGCCTGTCCCAGTACCATTCCCTACTGAATGTTTATGTGTATTCATTACAGTCCAGCTTCCAAGGGGACTATTTACTGAAATGACTTCCGGCCAAAGGCACTGGTCCTCACCTAAACCTTTCAGCAGTGTTCGTCCACTAGAGTTGACCAACCTCTTGACTTGGCCTGAGCACTGTATAATGCTTCTCTATTTCCAGAAGAAGTATTCAGTGCTAATATTTCTTCCCCTACAAACAAGGAATCTGGAGAATGTACCTGTTGTCACCCTAATCCACTTTCCTTAAAATGCTGTCATCATTCATGTGCAGCAGACCACCAGTCAGTGAATCGGTCTTTTCAAATATTGGTGCAATCACACGTTCTTCCGGTGTCCATTTGTCATCGTTCTTTTTCTTTACTTCCTTCCTGTGCACACCAGGATCGCTACTTTAAAAAGTCCACAAAAAAGCCAATGTTTTCCAATAATTCAGCTGGTAAAGAATAAAAACCAATTCTTATAAAATTCCCACTCTTACCCATCTTAAGTCATTGATTAATTCACAAGACAGTTATAGAGTACCAACCATATGCAAGAAAACAAATTCTCCCTTCAAACACAGATATGATTATGATACAATATGATATATACAACTTGACAAATGAAAGTGATAAGTGATATAAGGAAGGATTTGCAGAAGAAGTGAAGAGGGAAGGTCATGAGAAACAGAAAAGGGAGAAAATCATTCTACTTGGAGATTCGAATGTGAGCACAAACATCAGGCACAGGGCATCTGGGTTGTTTCCAAGGAACCTGGAAGGAAGAGCACAAAATACATGGAAGAAAATAGAGAGATGCATCTGGAAAGACACTGAGAAGAACCTCAAGGGCTACCCTGAAAACCTGAAGTCCACTGGCTAAGTGTCTTGACTCTTAGACATGGGAGTCATAAGTAGATTTACACTATATATTTTTTTGCTTCTGAATACAATAATGGTGAATTTAGGGACTTCTCTGGTGGTCCAGTGCTTAGGAGTCCACCTACCAATAAAAGGGGAAGGCATTCCATTCCCGGTCAGGGAAGATCCCGCATGCCATGGTGCAACTAAACCGTACTCCACAGCTACTGAAGCCAGCACCCTAGAGCCTACTCTTAGCATCAAGAGAAACCACCACACTGAGAAGCACAAGCACTGCGGCGGCAAAGACCCAACGCAGCCAAAAATAAAAAGAGAATTCACAGATAAAAACCACACTTAATTTAGGCGGTATTTGAAATGACATGAGGCACATATACCATGAAAGAAGAAACCAAGGAAATATTTGGCCAGGGGAGGAGAGCTCACTTTTAAACCACCTGCATGATGCGGCAACAGCAGCATCACAGCTGAAAGACCGATGCCTCATAGGTTCTCCCACCACCATCAGCAATTTGGCCTTCCTTCATGGACATACTCAAAGTACTAGGAGAGAAAAACCTGCCAGCCAAGAGTACTCTTTCCAGAAAAGTTGTCTTTCAGAAATGAAAGAGAAATAAAAACTGTCCCAAACAAAGCAAACCTGATGAGTTCATCACCACTAGTTCTGCCTCATGGGAAATGCTGAAAGGAGTCCTCAAACTGAAATGAAAGGATGTTCATCAGTGACAAAACAAATTTAAATATACAACACATTGATTAAGGCAAATATGCAATCAAATCCAGAATACTTCAATATGTAACATGCTGGTATGTTAACAAAGGAACTCTAGTAATAAGGCTAAAGGACAAGAGTATTAAAAATAACTATATCTCTAGTAAAATATAAAATCTGTACATCACAAACATTAGCTTAAGTTAGAAATTATTTTATAGGAACATAACAAGGGATGTGCTGTTAAATATTGATATAGGATTACCTATCAGAACCCTCATTCTGCATAGCAGGAAACTCCTGGTTGCTGTTTCCTCCACTCTTTCTCTGCTGAAACAATCCACTCTCATCAGCAGCATCACATATGTTCTCTAATACTTCCACTTCACTACTTTTGTGCTTCTTTTCTTCTTCAACCTTTGATGGAAGTTTGACACTAATTGCTATGTATTGATTATAAATATCTTTGTTTTCAATTTTATTATTTGACTCAGTGCTCACCATGAATTTAAGTGATAAAAATATGTTTGTGTTTATTTTAATTTTATTATTCATATTCAGTCTTCCCCATATGACTGGCAGAGACAGAGAAATAAAAAGACAAAGACACAAAATCTGCCCTCTTTGGTCTTTACTACCTGGATTTTCCATTAAACAGTCGGATGTAGAGGATGTGACACCTTCACGCCTCAGAAAGAAAACATTCTTCTCTCTGCACTAAAGCTATTCTTTCCCCTCTGCCTTTTACAATTCTTTTTTCACTTGGATCCGGGAGATAGCAAAAAAGTGATGGTGTTCACTAAATTAAATGAACCAGAGTTTACCAAAACACAAGGAGCAGAATGAAACTGAGGAGTTGTTAGTGTGGAATTCTGGAATATAAGTAATGCTTCCCAATTCCACATTCAATAACCATCAAACCTTATAGCTAGAGGATATAGAAATAGTTACCTAATATTGCCCCACTATTTACCAAAAACACCAATGAAATTTAAAAAAATGTTCAAGGTTTTGTTTAAGGCCCGTAGACTGGCACTGCCTAGCATTTTATGGCACCAAAAGAGATGATACAATTCTGGAACGTTGAATGTTATATATTACCAAATGAATTCATCAGATTAATCAGATAAGTTAAAAGCGTGAGTTTGGCACAGTAACTCAATGCCTTAGTTGGGGGTAGGGCTCATCTCCTTTTTTTTTTTTT
>NW_011482357.1:22699-23192 GCF_000754665.1 Bison bison bison
GGTCTTGGCATCCAGTCCCATCACTTTGTGGCAAAGATATGGGGGAAACAAAGAGAACAGAAACAGACTTTATTTTCTTGGGCTCCAAAAATCAATGCAGATGGTGACTGCAGTCATGAAATTAAAGGACACCTGCTCCTTGGAAGAAAAGATATGACAAACTTAGCATATTAAAAAGCAGAGACGTTACTTTGCTGACAAAGGTCCGTCTAGTCAAAGCAAAGGCTTTTCCAGTAGTCATCTATAGATATGAGAGTTGGACCAAAAAGAAGATTGAGCACCAAAGAACTGATGCTTTTCAACTGTGGTGTTCGGAAAGACTCATGACAGTCCCCTGGACTGCAAGGAGATCCAACCAGTCAATCCTAAACAAAATCAGTTCTGAACATTCATTGGAAAGACTGATGCTGGCGCTGAAGCTCCAGTACTTTGGCCACCGGATTCGAAGGAGTGGCCAAAGGATAAATAATAAAAGGTGTCAGCACAAGGTAGA
>NW_011482358.1:0-412 GCF_000754665.1 Bison bison bison
CATACTTCTGAACCTGAAGGTGAGATACTTCTGAGCTGTCTATTCTACACTATCTCCTAGAGTCTGCTAGTGGGCTTGTACTCCAGTTCTGTAAAAGTCCTGATCAGTGTAACAGCATAATAAAATATACAATCACAATACCAGATAAAACTTTCCAGAAGGAAGGGGAAAGCTATCATCTGCAGATATATACTTGACCTAAGAAAAAGAACTGAAAACCTTTAGAATTAAAAAGTTCCATAAAATTTCAGGATAAAGATCTGCTTACATACATATCAGAAAATACTGTTGAAGTTAAAATATGAATTCAATAATAGTATCAGTATCATAAAACCTAAAAGGCACAGCTCTAACATGAAAATGCAGAATCTCTATGAATAAGACCAAACAAGAGAAAATATTTGAAAAAAAA
>NW_011482358.1:3876-4266 GCF_000754665.1 Bison bison bison
AAGGCAACTCTGCTCTATTCCTAAACTGCTGAGAGTTTTTTCATGAAAGGAGGTTGGAGTTCTTCAAGTGCTTTTCTGTATCAATTGATATGATTATTCCTTACTCTGTTGATATGATGGAATACATTGATTCTTAATGTTCAACCAGCCTTGCAAACCTGAAATAAATTGAATTTATCATGATATCTAATTCTTTTTATATATTGTTCACTTAGTTTGCTAGTGTTTTGCTGAGACACTGCATCTAAGCTTATGAGAGAAAAAATAAGTATCTAAAAGAGTATCTAAAGATTACTTTTTTTACATCAGTCTAGGCTGATTTTGATTGCAGCCGTGAAATTAAAAGACGCTTACTCCTTGGAAGGAAAGTTATGACCAACCTAGATAGCA
>NW_011482358.1:4366-5500 GCF_000754665.1 Bison bison bison
GAACTGAACTGAGGCTGATTTTGGGGGTTTCTTTGGTAACTCAGACAGTAAAGAAACCACCTACAATTCAGGAGACCTGGGTTCAATTCCTGGGTTGGGAAGATCCATCCCCTGGAGGAGGGCATGGCAACCCACTCCAGTATTCTTGCCTGGAGAATCTCATGAACAGAGGAGCCTGGAAGGCTATAGTCCATGCAGTTGCAAAGAGTTGGAAACGACTGAGCAGCTAACACTTTCAGGCTGGTTTTGGTAGCATACTAGTGCTGGTTGGCCCCATAAAATGAATTTCAAAATGTTCTCTCCTTTTCTGTTTTTTTTTTTTTTTTGAAAAAATGATGTAAAATTGGTGTCAACTCAGTTAAATGTTTGGTAGAGTTTTTCAGTAGTGGTTTCTTTGGAGATTTTTCTTTCTGGGCCTTTTTAATTGTGAATTCATTTTTTAAAATGGTCATAAGTCCATTTAAAGAATTTGTTTCAGTGTTTTTGGCTGAAAACTGTAAAGCTGAAGACAAAATGAACTGTGTATAAACACTGTACTCTAGTTAATTTGTTTCTTGCAACAGTATATGTTGTCTCAAGTTAGTAGATACTCGAGTTGAATAAGTAGATAATTGGATAACGCATAGTGGGAGTCGAGTTTCTCACTGTTGATGAGAGAAGTAACTGATATGCAAGAGCAGAGTCTAGAATGATCCATGGAGTAACAGATTAGAGTTGGAGACAGCAGTATGAACTCATGTTTAAGCTTAATATAGATAGAAATGGATAGAGAAAGAAACAATTATAGATATGCATGTACATATGGGTGGGAATACATGCATATATTTTTTTAGCTCTGTCTACTGAGAGGGCCTAGAAGCAATGATATGTAGGTAGCAGCAAGCAAATCCAGGGTTTTTATCTTGGTTTCTAAAGACCATTTTCCAATTTAAAAGAACCAGGGATACTTGTAGAAATAGCTGATTCTAGGGCAATGGTGTGTGTGCTAAGTTGCTTCAGTTGTGTCCAACTCTTTGCAACCCTAGGCACCGTAGTCTGCCAGGCTCCCCTGTCCATGGGTATTTCCCAGGCAAGAATACTGGAGTGGGTTGCTATTTCCTGCTCCAGGGGATCTTCCCAACCCAGGGATTGAAC
>NW_011482358.1:8501-9587 GCF_000754665.1 Bison bison bison
ATTGAAAAATTGCATTCGTAAAAATAGCAATGAGACATATGATGGCCCATCATTCTCAATATAAAATGGATCGATTAAGCAAAAATAATGAAATATTCAAATATATCTGCCTATTTTCATCAAAACCAACACCATCAATTTAGTTTTGGGGAAACATACTTGATCATATGAAGTTTATATTTTTAGTTTTATGTATTTTGTTTGTATTTATAATCATTATAGTTTTATAAGGGAAAAGGCTTCTATTCAGCTTTATGGCTACACATCTTTTAGAAACATTTCCAGGAGTGAAATGAAATCAGGGATGTGACAATGAGTATAAGATACTTTAAGACACTGGCGAAATTAAGGATCACAGAGGTTAGAAAAGCCCAAGAATGATATGATCAGTGATTTCTGGTGAAAGACAGTATTCAGAACTAGACAGAGGAGATTGAATTCAGCAGAGTAAGAAAGAAGAAACCAGTGACAGAACACTAAACCATCATCACTTTCCCCTCTATATAATGGGGAAAGAGCCTGGGAAGGATAATGCTACAGAAGTGTGGACACAAAGTGATAGAGATCTGACCTAGGATAATGAGAAAAATAATGGAGAGCAACATTCTGAAATAAACTAAAATCTAACATAGTGATTGCACCATGAAACAACCTGGAATACAAACATAATTACTCTGATTTGATCTTCAGGTTTTTTTTTTTCCAAAGAGAAAGAGATGGTCATCCTGGAACTAAAGCAAGACCTAAAATACCAAGGAATTAGTGCTGGATCTATTACCTACTTATAGTCATTCATATAGTCTTTGTGGTCTCAGTTATCTTATCTTAAACAAAATGGATTAGCTGAAAGGTGGTTTTCAAATACCATTTCCTCCACCTGCCCCCTCACTGGTGAAATGTTTTATTCTAAGATGCGCTGTGCTGTGCTAAGTTGCATCCGATTCTTTGTGATGCTATGGACTGTAGCCCGCCAGGCTCCACTGTCCATGGGATCCTCCAGGCAAGAATATTGGAGTGGGTTGCCATGCCCTCCTCCAGAGGATCTTCCTGACTCAGGGATGGAAGCTGCATCTCTTATGTCTCCTG
>NW_011482358.1:9687-11137 GCF_000754665.1 Bison bison bison
CCTTGTAAAAAAATTGGCATGTATCTATCATATGATCTAGCCATTCCACTCCAAGATATTTAAGAAAAACAAAAGCAAATGTCAATACAAAAACTAGTATAACAATTTTATAGCAGTGTAGTTTGTAATAGCCCAAAACTAGTGACAACATATATTTTCACCAACAGATTAATAATGTTATGTCTATACAAAGGGATACTCTTTAGCGGTAAAAAAAAGGGAACTTTCTACGGGTACACACAACATGAGTGAATCTCAAAAGTACTATAAAAGTGAACGAAGCCCAACAAAAGAGAGTATGTATTGTATGATTCAATTTATAAAATTAGCAAATGCAAACTATTTCATGACCAAATTTGATCAGTGGTTGCTGTCGATGGATAGAGAAATGGGGGTGGGAGGAATTACAAAGTGGCATCAGGAAACTTTTGGGTTATGAATGTATTTACTATCTTGATTGTGGTGATGGTTTCAAGGATGCATATATGTCAAATTTTATCAAATTATACACATTAAGTATGTGTAATTTGTGTGTCCATTATAACTCAATAATGCTGTTCTAAAGAAAAAGAATACAGCAATCCTGACAGCTGATACCTGGAAGTTGGTCTAGTTGCTTCCATTTAGGGCATGGTGTTCCTTTGGGGGACAAAAACAATATCACAGGATATCAAAATCAGATGAGGTCTCCCTCTTGACTGTGATGAAACAAAAAAATAGAAAGATCAAAGTGATAGTCAGAGAGATTAACAGAGGCATTAGGCAAAGAATGACCAAACACCACCACATCACCTTCTAAGTTAACATGAGTGACAACTGCTTCTTCAATGAATACACTAGTCCCATTTTCCCCATCTTACATCTTCAGTTCAGTTCAGTTCCATTCCATCACTCAATTGTGTCCAACTCTTTGCGACCCCATGGACTGCAGCACACCAGGCCTCCCTGTCCATCACCAACTCCCAGAGTTCACTCAAACTCATGTCCATTGAGTCTGTGATGCCATCCAACCATCTTATCCTCCGTCAGCCCCTGCTCCTCCTGCCTTCAATGTTTCCCAGCATCAGGGTCTTTTCCAATGAGTCAGTACTTCAAATTAGGTGGCCAAAGTATTGGAGGTTCAGATTCAACATCAGTCCTTCCCATGAACACCCAGGACTGATCTCCTTTAGGATGCACTGGTTGGATCTCCTTGCAGTCCAAGGGACTCTCAAGAGTCTTCTCCAACACCACAGTGCAAAAGCATCAATTCTTCAGCACTCAGCTTTCTTTATAGTTCAACTCTCACATCCATACATGACTACTGGAAAAACCATAGCTTCGACTAGACAGATCTTTGTTGGCAAAGTAATGTCTCTGTTTTTAAATATGCTATCTAGGTTGGTCATAACATTTCTTCCAAGGAGCAAGTGTCTTTTAATTTCATGGCTGCAGTCACCATCTGCAGTGA
>NW_011482358.1:13109-14831 GCF_000754665.1 Bison bison bison
CTCCATCCATAGTTCTTCTGCCACTCTGTCTATCAGATCTATTTGTCACTTCCACTGTTTAATCGTAAGGGATTTGATTTAGGTCATACTTGAATCATCTAGTGGTTTTCTCTACTTTCTTCAATTTAAGTCTGAATTTGGCAGTAAGGAGTTCATGGTCTGTGCCACTCTTACCTCTTAGGTAAAAATAAACGCATAGTAGTTGGCCACTTGATGTGAAGAAATGACTCATTTGAAAACTCCCTGATGCTGGGAAAGATTGAAGGCGGGAGAAAAGTTCAACACGACAGAGGATGAGATAGTTGGATGGGATCACTGACTCAGTAGACATGAGTTTGAGTAAACTCCAGGAGTTGGTGATGGACAGGGAGGCCTGGCTTGCTGCAGTCCATGGGGTTGGTCGCAAAGAGTCGGACATGACTGAGCAACTGAACTGAACTGAAATGAATCAGTTTTCAAATTACTGCAGATTCCTGACAGCAGTGAATTCAAAACAGACCCTTGTCTCCTGAACCTTCCCATTCACAAAACAAACAATATACACATAAAACTAACTAACACAACACTCAGTTCTATAATAAGCAATCCCCTCCCCTTACCCATTTCCTCTTTCAGAAACACCCTTGTTTCTGCATGGTGTATAGTCTCCCTTGCTGCAATAATAATAAAACTAACTTCTTTGACTGAAAGTGTTCTTGGTGATCTTTGGCTGGTGAAGATAGCATAGAAAAACTTGAGAGTTCTCTGAACTGTTACAGGATGTAGGAAAACTCTTTCTCTCTTGTCCTCCATTCTACCTCTCCCTGAGGACTTTCTTGTCTGGAAGCCACTGAAGCAGATAATCAGGAAACTTTTGGAGTAGTGATGGATGTATTTACTATCTTGATTGTGGTGATGTTTTAAGGATGTATCAATGTCAAAATTGATCAAATTTGACACATTAAGAACTACTACAATCCATATTTTCATGTTGATGGTGAATAATGTCAGTCCCTGGAGATAATCATAGCCTTTATGCAACTTTTTAATTGAGACAGTCTCTTGAAAAGACTGAAATGTTCATTGTAACATTACTATTGTGTCTGAGAACGTGATCAACGCAGTTAATGGAGAGGCAGTTATTTATTCAGATAACTCATTTTGAAATCTCTTTAATAGTTGAATATTTTCTCCAGTGCTTTCAATTTCCCTCTATACTTGGTCTGTGGCACTGGGGAGAGGAATTCCTTTTTTGCTGACTTAAAAGAGATTGATCCATGAATGTGCTTTCCTTAGCTTCCTGCTGATAAATGCTTTTCCCCTGCTATTTTCCTGAGTTATTTCTGTCCCTGGATTCTCATCTTGAATAAGCAGACAGGGAATTGAAATGAAGAACTGACCTGAACATTTGGGATGTTATCCACAATGCACTGGCCAATGATGGAAGGCTGTGATAGGGCAAAGAAAACTTGATTCATGAGAGTTATTTTTAGAACTCTAACTCTAGCCAAATGTCAAATTTCCTGTTTTGAAAAGCAAGAGTATGTATGTATAAACTTATTTTTCTATCCTACTAAGAGCCTTAAAGGAGAAGGAAATACCAACCCACTCCAGTACCCTTGCCTGGATAATCCCATGGACAGAGGAGCCTGGTGGGCTGCAGTCCATGGGGTCACAAAGAATCAGACATGACTGAGCAACTTCACTTCACTCACTTCATACTTTATCACTGGAGAAGGAAAT
>NW_011482358.1:14931-15389 GCF_000754665.1 Bison bison bison
GGAAGAGCCCCTGGAGAAGGGAAAGGCTACCCACTCCAGTATTCTGCCCTGGAGAATTCCATGGACTGTATAGTCCATGGGGTTGCAAAGAGTCAGACATGACTGAGAGACTTTCACTTTATAGATAGAACTTGAGGCCTGTAGTCAGGGGCTAAGATCATTATCTTAGCAAAGCCTTTTGCCAAATACTAACTTTGGATATTTTATGAGACCTCTCTAAACTTTAACATATTAATGTATTTCTGAAAAACAGTACCTAAGTACCTACTTCAAATGAAGCCTGTGAGGATTACATAAGACAATGAATGGGAAGCTCTTAGCATAGGCCCTGCCACACTGTAGGCAGTGTATAAAGATTAGCTAATACCTTAGGACTTCCCTGGTGGCTCAGACAGTAAAGTGTCTTCCTACAATGTGGGAGACCCAGGTTCAATCCCTGGGTCAGGAAGATCCCCTGG
>NW_011482358.1:18854-19244 GCF_000754665.1 Bison bison bison
CTGGGAAAGATTGAGGGCAGGAGGAGAAGGGGACCATAGAGGCTGAGATGGTTGGATGGCATCACTGACTCAATGGACTCATGGGTTTGGGGGGACTCTGGGAGTTGGTGATGGACAGGGAGGCCTGGTGTGCCGTGTTTTATGGGGTCACAAAGAGTCGAATACAACTGAGTGACTGAACTGAACTGAACTGAAGGTTTATTTTATGCTCCAAAATATGATTTGTCTTGGTGAATATTCCATGTGCACTTGAAATATATGTATATTATTTTTTTTTTGTTGGATGGGATGTTCTTTAAATGCCAGTTCAGTCCAACTCTTACATCCATACATGACCACTGGAAAAACTACAGCCTTGACTAGATGGACCTTTGTTGGCAAAGTAATGTC
>NW_011482359.1:0-496 GCF_000754665.1 Bison bison bison
CACATCCATATATGACTACTGGAAAAACCATAGCCTTGACTAGACAGACCTTTGTTGGCAAAGTAATGTTTCTGCTTTTTAATGTGCTAAGATCATGGCATCCGGTCCCGTCACTTCATGGCAAATAGATGGGGAAACGGTGGAAACAGTGTCAGACTTTATTTTTCTGGGCTCCAAAATCACTGCAGATGGTGACTGCAGCCACGAAATTAAAAGACGCTTGCTCCTAGGAAGAAAAGTTATGACCAACCTAGCCAGCATATTAAAAAGCAGAGAGGTTACTTTGCCAGAGATCACAGTTTGGTGACCTGGAGCAGCTCAGCAGGAGAGCAAGTGAGTCTAGCTGAAAGGAGGGCAGGCCCTGCCCACACCCAGACGCTCCTCAGCGACCCTGCCCTGAACCCGTGCTACAAAGCTCCTCACCAACTCTCCCAGACCAGGACGCGGGTCTCAGGGCTGCAAGCCCACCGTGTGCCTCTGCCTCGCGAAGCAGTGG
>NW_011482359.1:3612-11041 GCF_000754665.1 Bison bison bison
AGTGTCTCAAAACCATCTTTTCAGGGCTGGATGCCAGGTTCTTGTATAGAACAGAGATGGGGGAGGTGAGGAGGTAAAATTAAAAGGCCATTAATCTTACAAATAATCTCCTGGAATGGCTAGGCTCGAGGAGGGGATGCTCGAATTCCTTCCTTCCTATAGCTATCCTCGGGTGGACAGGGTCCTGGACAAAGGCACTCTGGTTTAGCATTCAGGCAGAGGGGCAGGGTTCCCCAAGGCAGGCCATTATGCAGGAACAGCATCCTTTCCGTGAACAGAAGAGTGGGAACTAAAGGTTAAAGTGAAATAAACAGATCCAGCGTGGGGTCAGCTCTTCCCTGTAACAAAAGTCATCTACTGAAGAGCCCCTGGGCTCACACTTCACTCCTATCCAGTGAGACCCTAGCCCCAAACCCCCAGAGAAGAGCTTCCCACCTCCCTGCTTCGGAGGCCAGGGAGAGGGGCTCTGATGCCCTCTCGTCAAAGGCAGATGCTTATTTCAGGGAGATTTCAGGCTTTGGGAGGAAGAAGCACAGGAGCAGGAGAAAAAGCAAACCATCAGGTTCTTCCCTCGGAGAGTGAGGATGCGGTCCGCTCTGCAGACCCATCGTTTCATCCATCTTTTCAGTTTGGTTTCTGCCCCATCATCCTGAGGGACCACTTTCTTATCTCTCTTTGGACAGCATCTCTGGATTCTGAAGGCCCCCACCAGTCGGGAGGGACTGGAAAGTGTCACACACGGAAGCTGGGGACCATTTTGCAAACTTAAGTAACTCTTCTCCATTTACATCTATGTAGAATTAAATAGAGCATGAATGAGGCTTGGCATCTATTCTTTGCATGTCTCAGGAATCTTGACATTGACAATGAAACATGATGAAAACCATGAGAGAAGTGATTGTGAGTTTCCATGATGAAATTAAAATAAGATGTTTCCCGTGTTAATCATTATGGGTAATATGCAACCTCATTACAATAATTAAAACTTGTAAGTAAAATTTCAAAGAAATTTGGTTAATTTCTAAATCAATATCTTTTTTCAAGAGTTTTATAGACCGTCCCAGCTACGACTGCCTTGGCAGATCAAAAAGTTTCTCCAAACTGAAATTAATTTTCAAAAGCTTATCTAAGAACTACAGTGACTCAAGAAAGGGTGTCTAATTTGTCAGTACTGTCAATAAAATGCAAATTGTGTGAAAATCTTAATTATAGTAACATAATTAGTGATATTGTTGAAATGAAGGCAAGAAAATAAATTTTATAGAATAAACATACAATAATTTATAAATTATGCATGCTTTTGTTTTATTACTCTTCGAAGCATTATTGGCCTGTCAACAGAACACCCAGGCATCCCCAATAATAATTAAATGCAGTTCTCTTTGATACTTTGCCAGCTTTCAGTTATCAAAACATAACTTGTAGTTTTATACATCTTTTCAATTTTGCTGTTATGAAGGTATATTTGTCAAAGCAAAAGCTAGAACATTTTTTATTTTTAACAGTTCGTTAACTTGATTTATAATTTCGACATGTGGTATGTGGGGCTGTGTATGCACTCTTGCCCTGAAAATGTTAGTGAAGGAGGGAGACAGGATTAGGAAGGGGTTTGGAGAGGCTCTAAGGCACCAGAATATTCTATTTCCCATCCTAGCTGGCACATGCGTGGGTGTTTGTCTTGTTACTTTTCTGTAAACTGTATTTATATGTTATGCATTCTTTTGAATGTATGATATATATGACAGTAACACATAAAATAAGGCTGAGAAAAAGAGCCTGCCCTGTCTACCACACAGAGGCTGTCTGCTCACTCGACACTCACATACAGCAAAGCACAGTGTAAACCCCAAACCTTGCTCCAGTGCAAGCCACCCTCGTTGTCTACCTGCCTCTGACCTGGGGGTTGGATATCACTAACTCAGTCGAGAATGAGAATCCTGTTGACATTTTCCTTACCAGAATTTTTAATATCATGTTTTCTTCTGCACGGACTCTAAACACGATACTCACCCGTCTTGGAAATTTTGGAAACTACGAAGAAAAAGGAAGCATGTGTCATACCACTCAGAGAAAACCCCATGGAAACATTGGCCTTTTTCAATCTTAAAAAAAAAAAAACAAAGATCTATCTTTCAATCAATCTGTAATTTTGTATGGATGAGATCAGCCTCCAAATAACATTTTTTATCTGGTTGTTTTTCTCACTTAATATGCTAGACATTTCCTCCTGTTATTACAAACTCATTGTAAGCATCTTTGGCTGCATAATTTACTTAATCATTCCCTCATTACAGCGCATTTAGGCAGGTTCTAATTTCCCACTCACAGATTACCCCGTGATGAATAAACAGTACTCTTCCAAAGTCTTTGTGTGGACTTCAGATTCTTTTCTTAGGATCAGTACCTAGAAATGGTCTCAAGAGATGTTTTAAGTCCTGGACATTTATTTCACCTTGCACTGACCTTTCTCACTTGGGCATGGGCGTCCTGGCAGCCTGGAGGGTGAAGTCAGTTACTAAGGGAGTCTAAAAGCCACAGAGGCAGATCAGCCCGGGGTCCATCCTGGCCCTGCAAACACTGTCAGACGACCTCAGGACAGTCACCATCTGCACACGCCTTGATTTACTCGCCTGTGACAAAGAAAGAACTGTGACAACGACAGGTACTGTGCTTACAAGGATGACGAGCAACGTAGGCAAGCCCCTAGTCCAATGCCTGGCACACAGCAGATGCTCAACAAATGACCGCTAACACTAAACTTTTTTCAAGAGCCCTTTTACGAATGTTTCTGGAGAAAGGGTCCCGAGCCAGACTCTGACTGGCCTGCCCGGAGTCCTGTGCCCTTCACTGAGCCGGTTACCAGTGGCTCTGACTGGTCAGCCCTGCGTGTCTTGTGCATCCTGATACAGGAAGTGGACGTGGGTCAGCCTAGCAGAACCACAAGGACTGAGAGCTGGGGTCCCACAGGGAGGAATTCTGCGGCCAGAAGGGCTAAAGGGGCTGGACCACAGATGCCTAGGCCTGAGGCCCAAGACCACGTGGGCACGGGAGAATAATCCTCATAGTAAGTGTTTACATGGGGGTAAAAACCAAGGCAGACCGAAGGTGAAGGTCACTGATGGCTATCACGAGGGGTCTCAAGGCCTGGGGAGCAGCTGACCCCAGTGAGCTCGAAAATCTTTCCAACCTTGAAAGACTAGAGCTACAGGCAGGTCTAGAAAAAGAGCAAGTTCACCACTCGGCTGACTCAAGATCTCCTGGGCCCTAAGGCTGACCCCCTGGTACTGCACCGGGCCAGAGCTCAGGTCAGCAAGAAAGCCTGCTTCCCCCAGCCCAACCAGCGGTCCCCTGCTCACTCAGGGGGCAAGATCATTCCCAGTCATTCCCGAGTCCCCACTTAGAACTCAGTTTTGTCCAAACCACTCCTTCCATGGCAGCCACAGTTAGAAAGGCCTGAAGAGCATCACTCCGTTCAGGAGAGAGGATCCCACTGCTTCTCTCAAAAGCCCATCCCCAAGCCTCATCTCCTTCATGTAATCCAAGATTTGGGCATCACCACCCAGCACACGGTGCTTCGTAAGGTTGACTATAAGTCAGTTTAAGGATTTGATTTTGAGAAACTGTAGAAAACACATGCTGACATTTGCCTGCTGTGTCCATGCCTTGGCGGCATCTCAGATTCAAATTCAAAAACTGTACAAAGTTCAAGCTGGAAAGAAATATTCAGAGGAGAGGAAGTGGACGGAAGGAGACTGAGGACTATTGCAGGGCTCTGTGGGCACTGCAACAGCCAGTTCTGTGCAGGAGGAGGTAAGGATGGATGGACTAAGGCAAGTGGGTTTCCTGGAGACACAGGGGCCAGAGCCGGGCCCCTGGGTGGCCTGGGAGGCATCAGGTGACCCCGAGGTTGGGCTTTCAGGGGAGCCAGCCCACTGCTGGCAAAAGCAGTGGCCTCCACTTGCCACTGCTTATTAAGTGGCATTATTTAAACCTTGCCAGTCACTCAGGCTCGGAGCTGGCAGATTACTTTTGTCTTAACTCTTTAGCCAGTGGATATATATCAAAATGTAGCTTTTTGCAACCAGACTTGGTGACAAATCAGAGGTTCTAGCTGTACTCGGGCAGCGTCTGCTGAGGCCACACACCAACAGAGGCCCTGCTGGTGCAAGTCCACCCCTTAGGGGAGCGAACCGAAGGGGCAGACATCTCAGTTTGGGTCACAGCCGTATCCCTGGGGCATAAAGCAGTCCCTCCCTGGCCCGAAGCAGGCATCTGCCAAGGCCGTGTCAAACGAACAGTCACTTACCGCAAACACACCCTTAGCTCCTACTGTGTACAGGTCATGGCCTTGGAAGGGCTACGTGGGGGTCGGGGACATGATGACAGCAAGCAACGCAGGAAGCAGCAAAGACCCCAGGAAAGTACCCGATGCCAAGGGGATCACTGGCATACAAGAAGAGAGCTGATGTTCACGCCTTGAGCACTTTCTCTGTGGCAAGCACCATTCAGACACTTTATATAGTCCTTCCTTCCTCTTCCCAGTGACCCTCTACTGGAGGAGAAATTCGTACCCTCACGTCCACTTTTTGGAATTGCAAAGTGAAGTGAAAGTGAAAGTTGCTCAGTCATGTCTGACTCTTTGTGACCCTGTGACCCCATGGACTATAGAGTCCATGGAATCCTCCAGGCCAGAATACTGGAGTGGGTAGCCTATCCCTTCTCCAGGGCATCTTCCCAACCCAGAGATCAAACCCAGGTCTCCTGCACTGCAGACAGATTCTTTACCAGCTAAGCCACAGGGAAACCCAAGAATACTGGAGTGGGTAGGCTATCCCTTCCCCAGTGGATCATCCCAACCTAGGAATCAAACCAGGATCTCCTGCACTGCAAATGGATTCTTTACCAACTGAGCTACCCAGGAAGCCCCAGGAAACCATGCTGCAATCACCTTCCTATGCTTCTCATAGGTCTTTGCATGTCTCTCTATGGGATGGAGCCCCAGAGCGGGATTGTGGAGTCAAGAAGATCCAATGCAAGCTGACTTTTGCTGGAAACTGAAACTGAAAAATCCGAAAAAATTCAGATTTTTTTCTGAATCCGTCAGAAAAAAAAAAAAAGCAGTGCCTATTTGATAGTATAAGGAAGCTGTTTCCCACTGCTGTACCAGCCCTAGACATCAGTAATGTTTAAAATTTTACAAACCTGAGAGCGGAAAAATACTACCTCATTGTGTTTTAATTTGGAGTTTTTAAATTATTGATGAAGATGTGCGTGTTCTCCAGGAATCATCAGCCGTTTGATTTCGTCTTCCATGTCTTGAAGCAAACGCCTCCACCCAGCATGGCAGCTGCTGTGGCCTGACGCTTCCATCCTTAATCCAAGAACTCTGAGCCTGCGCTCTGGGTCTGCCGTGTCTCTGTAACCCCTAACAGCGCTGGCCCACCCAAAGCGAACGGACAGCAGGAAATGACTATTCACTGAAAGCTTGCCAAGCGTCCTGCGCGGTGCTTGACATTTTGCCCCCAGAATCTCACATCACCCTCACAGCAACCTGTGAACCAGATTCAATCTATCATTACCCCAAAACCCCAAAGTCCAAAGAGCTCCAAAACCCAAATGATTGTTTGTAATTTATTTGGCACACAAAATCTGAACTGGACTGTCATGCAACCATTAGTCATCTGCTTACCACTTTAAGAACTCATCAGTTCAGTTCAGTCGCTCAGTCGCGTCCGACTCTTTGCGACCCCATGAACCACAGCACGCCAGGCCTCCCTGTCCATCACCAACTCCCGGAGTTTACCCAAACCCATGTCCATTGAGTCGGTGATGCCATCCCACCATCTCATCTCCTGTCGTCCCCTTCTCTTCCTGCCCTCAATCTTTCCCAGAGTCAGGGTCTTTTCAAATAAGTCAGCTCTTCACATCAGGTGGCCAAAGTACTGGAGTTTCAGCTTCAACATCAGTCCTTCCAATGAACACCCAGGACTGATTTCCTTTAGGATGGACTGGTTGGATCTCCTTGCAGTCCAAGGGATGCTCAAGAGTCTTCTCCAACACCGCAGTTCAAAAGCATCAATTCTTCAGCACTCAGCTTTCTTTAAGAACTCCTGATTTACTGCTAAAATTAAAACTTGGTTCCGGGGTATTTGTCCCAGAGTTGCTGACAAATTAGTAATATGTAACCCACGCTGGATTATTGTTCCGAAATCTGGAAGAAAAATTGTGAAAAGGAAACCCACAAGCTCCGAGAGCTTCAGCTGAGGGCTGCGGACCTAGGCTGTCTCCCTGAGTCATGGCTAAAGACACTGGCCCCCAAGCCTGTGCTCCTCACCCAGCCTCCGTCTGCCCTCAGCCGGACTCCTCATGCCACACGATGGGTCCCCTGACCTTTGGGAGCAGCGAGAGCTCAGTGACAAGCCCTCATCTGTGGAGGCTTTATTTCCGAAAGACAGGGACAGGGCTGTTAAGGTGACTGGTCTCCTTGAGATTTAGATTCCAGGATGTTGTATGGCTCACAAATACCACGCAGGATCCTGGATGCCCCCCAGGCTGTGTTCCCGGAGCAGGACAGCTCTGTCCCTGGTCCCGCCCCACCCCGTGAGGCTGAAATCTGCCAGGTCAGGAAGCAGGCTGGCTCCTCTAATAGATAAGTTTAATTAAAAGTGGGCTGGATGCGTGGCCCGAGTGGGAGACAGTCATTAGACAATCAAAATGCTTCACTACAAGGAAGTAATTGCATTGCACGGAGACCTTTTTGCCATCAAGGCAGAATCAATCAATAATTAAATTAGAAGTGAAAATTAGTCGCTCGAGCCCACGGCTCATTGACTGAGCAGGCACTCCATGACCCCAGGATGGGCTGAGGGCCTGTAGATGAGGGGGCTTCAGCCACCAAAGTCCTCGAGCTCAACCCGGCAGTGACCCGACCGAGTGACCCCTGCTCGCCTCACGGGTGGGGCGAGGCTCCTGGCACTGTTGATTCTAAAGTACAACAGTGTGGCATCTTCTGTTTGAAGAAGCTGAAACAAAGAGGAAGGGGGGATACAGTGGTTAGCTACTGGTCCATAGCAACCTCCCCCCAAGACTCAACAGGGCGTGAGCGGTGGGGGCGGATTTCAGGGCGTGTACAGGTGGGCTGGGGTGGCCCTGCTGACCCTGGCTGGGTTTGCTCTGTGTCTGCAGGTAAGCTGCGATTGTCTGACCCAAGCCGGGGGCTCCTTTCTAGCAGCAGGAGCGGGGTGGCCTTGCCCTCCCTCCTGGGTGGCTGGCCGGCATGTGGCCTTTCAGTGGTGACGGCAGAAGACCCAGAGGGCAAACAGAAGCACATGCGGCCCTGTAAGGCTGAGAGCCGGCACAACATCGCTTGTACCGACACCTGCCCAGCCCCGAGTCCAGGTCGACACCTGAAAAGGGCTATGCAAGACAC
>NW_011482359.1:11346-15912 GCF_000754665.1 Bison bison bison
CAGTATTCTGGCCTGGAGAGACGCATGGACTGTATAGTCCATGGGGTTGCAATGAGTCAGACACGACTGAGTGACTTTCATTTCTGTCAGCAGTCACTGTACGCATGCTATCTCAAGGAACCTGAGCTGCACCATCCACGCAATGCTCGTGATCACTCCCCCTTAACAGACAGGAAAGCTGAGACTCCCAGAAGCAACCTGGCCAAGGTCATCCAGCTAATGAGTGGCTGGACAAAGACCCGCCTGCTTCTGGATCATTCCACCACCCCACTGACTTCACCCCGGCCTGCAGTCAGGGAAGCCAGTGGTCATCTGAACCCTTCCCCACCTGCAGCAGGGGGCCGGGGCAAGGCCCTCCCATTTCGGGCCGGATTGTCTTCATCTGTGGACAAGGAAGCTCCCCAGGGCTCCGGAGGGCCCTGGAGGCTCTGCGAGGCCCGGGTATAAGGCTGACCTGACGCAGCAGGTTTCCGTCATTCTCATGAAATGGCGACAGGGCGGAAGTGCAGACCACAGAGGCTGCAGGCTGGCTCACTGTGCTCGACTCAGAGGCTCCGGGCTGGAAAGGACTTTCGGGTTCACCTGGCCTCGTGCTTCCAGCTATTTCTGCCCATGACCATGGTAGGCTGGATCCTGGTCCCCAAGGCTGCCCCGCCTTAACCTGGGAATCTAGTTCTTTACAGGGGAGAAGGGACTTTGCAGGTGGGACCTAAGCATCCTCGCTGGGGAGATTATCCCAGGTCAGTCAGATGGGTCCATTTGCACCCCGTGGGTCCTTGAGACCGGGGCCTTTGTTGACTGCAGTCAGACAGAGACGCAGCAGCAGAAGAGGCGGGGGAGTCCCAGGCTGCCGGCTGCGCAGAGACAGCCAGGGGGTGAGCCAAGGGACGCGGCGCCTCAGAGGCTGGAAAAGCAGGGGAATGGGTTCCCCGGAGCTTCCAGAGAGCCCTGATGTGACCTGGGTTCCAGCCGGCGAGTCTGCCTGCAGACGTGTGACCTGGAGGACCGACCTGGAGGGCTGAGGGAGAGCCACACACACTGGATTTGTGGTCACTGTTACAGTGGCAGCTGGAAACTCATACAGTGACCCTCAGGACAGAACTCAGCTCATATCACAGCCCTGGGCACAGGCGTCACATGCACACACACTCTCATACATACGCGCACACACCACACAGAGAGACAGACGTGCACACACATGCACACGCCACACACACAGCCACACACCACACACACGGACCCACACACACCCACATATAGATACATGCACATCGCACACACACACACACACGGAGAGACCCACATACACACACATGCACGTGCCGCACACAGACCCACAACCACACACACATCCACATCCACACATGCAGACACACACACATGCCACACACACACACGGACACACAAAAGACTCCCCACACATGCA
Source organism: Bison bison bison (assembly GCF_000754665.1). Lineage (NCBI taxonomy): Eukaryota > Metazoa > Chordata > Mammalia > Artiodactyla > Bovidae > Bison > Bison bison. The sequence goes on from NW_011482359.1 coordinate 12,773, forward strand.
TCCACACACCACACACGGACCCACATACACACACATACACACACAGATATATATACATGCACACCCCACGCACAGAGACATACATGCACACACATCCATTCACTCACACCACGCTGACCCACATACACACACACACACATGCAACACATGCGGAGACCCACATACACACAAAGGCACACACACACGCACCACACACATGAACAATGTGCATACACACGTGCCACACATGCATGGACATACATGCACACACCACACACACACACATACATACACCACACACACACCACACACACATACATCACACACACATATACACACCGCACACACTGCTTCCTGGAGAAGGCAGACCCTGAACTGAGACTTGGAGGAGGAGGAGACGCTCGGAAGAAAGCTGGAGAAAAGAGAACGTGGCTCCAGGGAGCGGCCTGCTCGGCAGCCAGACACCTTCAGCAGTGTAGATGAAGGGTGAGAGGCGAGTCCGACAGAGGGGACGCTTCATGATAGGAGTGCACTAAACAACCGGGGCTTCTTGGGGACGCTTCACGATAGGAGTGCACTAAACAACCGGGGCTTCTTGGGGACGCTTCACGATAGGAATGCACTAAACAACCGGGGCTTCTTGGGGACGCTTCACGATAGGAATGCACTAAACAACCGGGGCTTCTTGGGGACGCTTCACGATAGGAATGCACTAAACAACCGGGGCTTCTTGGGGACGCTTCACGATAGGAATGCACTAAACAACCGGGGCTTCTTGGGGACGCTTCACGATAGGAATGCACTAAACAACCGGGGCTTCTTGGGGACGCTTCACGATAGGAATGCACTAAACAACCGGGGCTTCTTGGGGACGCTTCACGATAGGAATGCACTAAACAACCGGGGCTTCTTGGGGACGCTTCACGATAGGAATGCACTAAACACCCAGGGCTTCTTGGGGAGGGAAGGGAGGAGACGCCACCAGCAGAGCTGTGCTTTACAAAGATTCATCAGAAGGGACACGAGCACTTGAGACTAAACGTTGGCTTCATTAAAAACCAATGGGGATCTAAGTTTAGAAAACAATGATGTCAACTCACACCAACGAAACTGGAAAGAAATGTACGTCTCTGGCGGGGAACAGCCGTCTCTGCTCCGCCGGTGGGCGTTTCACTGGCACGACCACCAGAACAGGTTGGCATCACCTGGTGAAGTTAAAGTCACACACACAGACTTGCAACTAAGCACCCGGGGTACAGGCGATAGGAAGGCTCCACAGGCGCCCGAGAACGCCCAGGGCCCGCTAGGACAGCAACCCACAGAAATCGAGAATCAGAGTGCGCAGCAGCAGGAGAAAGGACGGCCCAACTCTGCTCCGCCTCGGCAGTGGGATCCCCCTCCTGAGGGAGAAGTCAGGAGCCAGGCTGTGGACAAGGGACCGCTGGGCAGGTTCTCAGGGATGGGCCATCAGAGTGGGTGCCCTCGATCTCCTTATGCAGAGACCAAGACATGCCAAACAGCAGTGCGCTGAGGACAGGCACGCAGGTGCAAAACTTAGGGACAAAGCGGAGAAGGGTGGATATGAGACTCAGGGCAGCAGCCGCTTCTCGGGGGAGGGGCCTGGGCAGGACGCAAGGGCAAACCCAGCGGCCGCAAAGGGAAGCAAGTGGAAGCCGCTCAGTCGTGTCCGACCCTGTGCGACCCCGTGGACTCTACAGTCCATGGGATTCTCCAGGCCAGAACACTGGAGTGGGGAGCCGTTCCCTCCCCCAGGGGATCTTCCCAACCCAGGGATCGAACCAAGTCTCCTGCATTGCAGGATTTTTAGCTTAGCCACAAGGTAAGCAGGGTGCAAAGGTCACGTGTAATTCCCCAAGGTCGTGTTTCCTTACTGCCAGGGCGCTCAGTGATGTGTTTATCTGGGTGCTCTACAGCTACTGGGTGTATATTATTTTGATTCTACTCAATATTTCATTAAAAAAAAAAACAAGAAAGAAATATGAAAAAATGAGAGAAATTTCGGGAAAATAGAGAAAAATGGGGATTTCTAGCTACATTAGTAGTTAAAATTTTGTCTTATTATCTAAGCATTAAAAATAAATTATTCTTTATTTTAAATTAAACTATGGTTGCTTTGCAATGTTGGGTTAGTTTCAGGTATAAGTAAAGTAATTTCATATCAGATCAGATCAGTCGCTCAGTTGTGTCTGACTCTTTGCCACCCCATGAATCGCAGCACGCCAGGCCTCCCTGTCCATCACCAACTCCCAGAGTTCACTGAGACTCACATCCATCGAGTCAGTGATGCCATCCAGCCATCTCATCCTCTGTTGTCCCCTTCTCCTCTTGCCCCCAATCCCTCCCAGCATCAGAGTCTTTTCCAATGAGTCAACTCTTCTCATGAAGTGGCCAAAGTACTGGAGTTTCAGCTTTAGCATCATTCCTTCCAAAGAAATCCCAGGGCTGATCTCCTTCAGAATGGACTGGTTGCATCTCCTTGCAGTCCAAGGGACTCTCTCAACCACAGTTCAAAAGCATCAATTCTTCGGTGCTCAGCCTTCTTCACAGTCCAACTCTCACATCCAACTCATCACAGTCCAACAACTCAACATCTCACATACATGACCACAGGAAAAACCATAGCCTTGACTAGATGAACCTTTGTTGGCAGAGTAATGTCTCTGCTTTTGAATATGCTATCTAGGTTGGTCATAACTTTCCTTCCAAGGAGTAAGCGTCTTTTAATTTCATGGCTGCAGTCACCATCTGTAGTGATTTTGGAGCCCAGAAAAATAAAGTCTGACACTGTTTCCACTGTTTCCCCATCTATTTCCCATGAAGTGATGGGACTGGATGCCATGATCTCCGTTTTCTGAATGTTGAGCTTTAAGCCAACTTTTTCACTCTCCACTTTCACTTTCATCAAGAGGCTTTTGAGTTCCTCTTCACTTTCTGCCATAAGGGTGGTGTCATCTGCATATCTGAGGTTATTGATATTTCTCCCGGCAATCTTGATTCCAGCTTGTGTTTCTTCCAGTCCAGTGTTTCTCATGATGTACTCTGCGTATAAGTTAAATAAACAGGGTGACAATATACAGCCTTGACGAACTCCTTTTCCTATTTGGAACCAGTCTGTTGTTCCATGCCCAGTTCTAACTGTT
>NW_011482359.1:17967-18486 GCF_000754665.1 Bison bison bison
TTGCCCCATGGGCATGGCTTAGTTTCATTGAGTTAGACAAAGCTGTGGTCCTAGTGTGATTAAATTGACTAGTTTTCTGTGAGTATGGTTTCAGTGTGTCTGCCCTCTGATGCCGTCTTGCAACACCTACCATCTTACTTGGGTTTCTCTTACCATGGGCGTGGGGTATCTCTTCATGGCTGCTCCAGCAAAGCGCAGCCACTGCTCCTTACCTTGGATGAAGAGTATCTCCTCACTGCCGCCCTTCCTGACCTTCAACGTGGGATAGCTCCTCTAGGCCCTCCTGCGCCTGCATGGCCACGCAGTTTGCAGTTATTTAATATATTAAATAACTATAATCATATAGTTATTTAATATATTCATTTTTAGATTCTTTTCCTTTATAGGTTATTATAAGATATTGACCACAGTTCCCAAAATAAAATTATTCTTGGTACATACTTTCTATAGTCATTTTCCTTCCTCTATGTATCCATACTGGGTCAGTAGAATTTTTTGAAAGAATGGATTTTTAACATG
>NW_011482359.1:18586-20936 GCF_000754665.1 Bison bison bison
TTTTAACATGATTATGTTGCTTAAAATGTTTTCTAAAATTGCTTGTAACAGTCTTCAAATCACATTTTTAAATTGTTAACATTCCACCTGAGTCCTCTCAATGGGGCATATTTTTAATTTAAAAATATTGTCTCTGTAGGAGTGGAAGTACCTGGTGAGCCCAGAGTAAATTCTGTGAAATGCAGAGTTTGCAGGTCTAGTCTTTCGGCATCAAAATGTGGGGAGATTGCAGCAGCAGCATTGCCACAGATCCTTTGGCCTCCGTTCAGGGTACCGTGCTTCAACGCATATTTTTTCACAACAAAATATATCAAATACATCATCTCTATTCACGATTCCTTTGATGTTTTACTGAACATCGACTCTGTATCATCTTAGCCTGGGCCTTCTGGTAGCTTACATCCCTGTCCACATCCTCTATTTATTCGAATAAACACAGAAGCATCACTGAAAGATTCCTCCTGGTATGTCCAAACAGGCCAAGGTTTAAACAAAAATCTCAAAATGAGAACAGAACTTCACCCTACACCACACCCAACTCCCCCTGGCTTTCTTAAGGATGAATTCCACTATCTTCCACTTGTAAACTCTGTTTGTAAATCATCACAATAGGTGAAAAATGTTCATAACTGACATTTTGTGGCTTCCATCCATTAAATGCTTCAATTAAAGATTTCCAACTAATTTCGTACAATCACATCCACCATTTGGAGGATTTGTTTATAACGAAAGCTCAGTACTATTAGAGGACAAGCGAGCTGATATTTTGAGTAAAGGCTCAAGCATTTCTCAAATCTGGTTGATGATGGGGAAAAGGAAAGAAAGTTCCACCATGCTGACAAAATTAAACTGTAGGTTCTTTAGAATTTAACCCCATCACCAAGTTGTTTATTTTGAGTCAGTCTGGGCACACACTTAACAGATTTTGACAACTACTGCTTCTATTCAGTTGGCAGATCTTGGCAGCTTGTTTCAATGCATCACCAAAACACAAGCCCATTTTTGCACTTAATTTACAAAAAAAAAAGAAAAAGAAACATTGTTTTTTTCCCTTAATTTTTTATTGAGGTATAGTTGATGTACAATATTATGTAAGTTATACATGTATCATATAGTGATTCACAATTTTTAAAGGTTATAATCCACTTTTTAAAGATTTCTTTTGGTGTGGACCATTTTTCAAGGTCTTTATTGAGTTTGTTACAATATTGCTTCTGGGTTTTTTGCTTTCGTTTTTTGGCCTGGAGCCATGTGGGATCTTAGTTCCCTGACCAGGGATTCACCCCACGTTCCCTACATTTGAAGGTGAAGTCTTAACCACTGGACCACCAGGGAAAGCCCTTAAAGGTTGTGATTCATTTATAGTTGCTGTAAAATATCGGCTTTCATTTATAGTTACTGTAAAATATCGGCTTTCATTTATAGTTGCTGTAAAATATCGGCTTACCAGGGTCCAGCCCCGGTGGATCCAGGGAATTCGAAGTGGGGACGGCGTCAGTGATCAGGAAACAATAGCTTATTTAAATGTTAATTAAAGATATAAAGAGTGGTTAAATAGGGATAGCTCAGCGAAGAAATTCAGTGAAGAAAAGAGGCTGGATAACTTGGTTTACATGGAAAGCTAATAAAATTCCAAGACAAGGAATTTTCGTCACCTATGTAGGCCACAGGCATCCTCCTGTTCTCCCAAAGGAGAGGAGACACTAAGGCAAAATTAGTAGGCTTGACGAGCCTCCATGCTCCAGATGGGAATTCAGCCAGAAGGTGAGAGAAAGAACGACATGGGGAGACCAAGGTTTGGTGAGCAAGGCCCGCACTTTATTTTCCAAAGTAGTTTTTATACCTTAAGTTGTGCATAGAGGATAATGGGGGAAGGGGTGGAGTCATGCAAGGACAGCAGTCCTTGATCCCTATCGAAGCCAGGCTTTCAAACTTACCATATGCAAAAGTTTAGGGATTTACATCATCTTCTGGCCAGGGGGCCTGTTAACATTTTATGACCCTTTCTTCAGAAAACTTATTTTTCTCTAAAGGTGATTATTCTAAAGTCAGGCACCACCCTCCAAAAGCATTAGATAAAGTTGCATTCCTACAGGGCAAAGGTGTGGTGGGCTATAACAAGAAAAAATTAACTCAAGGGTCCAAGGTTACAAACATTAAAGCTACTACTTACATTCCTATACACCAATTACATTAATCAATACACTCCCAGGGACACAGTAGGTAAGGGATATGGAAACTTAGCAGCAAACACTGGCCCAACAAGTGAAAAACCCTTCACCAATACAATTTCTAATCAATCTTTTAACCGCTCAAAGGAATCTGTATTTAGGCAGTTTAGAACATCTCA
>NW_011482359.1:23960-24414 GCF_000754665.1 Bison bison bison
GAGATGATGCCTGTAAATGCTCCCCTGGCAGCGCAGTGATAAATAACCCAGCTGCCACTGCAGGAGACACAGGAGACACAGGTTTGATCCCTGCATCAGGAAGATCCCCTGGAGGAGGAAATGGAAACCCACTCCAGTATTCCTGCCTGGAGAATCTCACGGACAGAGGAGCCTGGCAGGCTACAGTCCATGGGGTCGCAAAGAGTCGGACAAGACTGAGCGTGCGCGCGCACACGCACACACCCGTCATGCAGCACGTGGCCACTCCTCAGCCAGCGTTGCTTCCCTCCCCCGGCTTTCCACACATCCCTCAATGCCCAGCTATCAGAGAGCCCCTCCTCCAAGAGGCTGCTGGGATACTGAGATGCTGTTCCTTCCCCCTTGTCGGAGCTCATGCTCCACGACTGAAGTTTAGCGAGGGGCCCGTGTCACACGGAGCCCAAGGCCCAAGTCC
>NW_011482359.1:24578-25058 GCF_000754665.1 Bison bison bison
ACATGGAGCCCCGAGGCCCAAGTCCTGGCCACAACACTCTTTGGCCACCCAGTCCTGGGGTCAGGAGACTGTTGGCCCAGACCTGCCCTAGTCTGCTGGCTGGGATGAGTCCTTCTGTTTTTTCAGTCTCCTTATGTAAAATGGAGAGTTTGGACTGGGTAACTTTATGTGACCCCTCCCAGGTCACTAGAGACTAGTGTCATCTGCTAGAGGACCTCCCCGGTTCCCTCCTGCCAGGAAACCTCTCCCCAGGTAACCTCCTCCAGGTATCTCCTCCCTCTCCATCCTACTTGGAACACCCTCCCACCCCAGTGCAGAGGCCCCTTGAGACGGAGCCCGAGAGGCCCCTGGGCCACAGCCCTGCTCAGCCTGTACACGCTGCAGCCCTCACCAGGTCCTGCCCTCACAGATGGATGCCAGCTCTCACCTCTTTACACATTCTGCAGCATTCACTTCCCATTCTGTATCTGAGGACCCCAG
>NW_011482360.1:0-502 GCF_000754665.1 Bison bison bison
CAGGTAAATATACATTAAAGAAAACAAATCACGCTCACACAAATATGCTATCAAAACCAGCAATTGTGGGATTTCCCTGGTGGTCCAGTGGTTAGGAATCCTCCTGCCAGTAAAGGGGACATGGGTTTGACCTCTGGACCAGGAAGATTCCACTTGACCATGGGGCAAGTAAACCCGTGGGCCAGTTACTGAGCACATGCCCTAGAGTCCATGCTCTGCAAAAAGAGAAGCCACCGCAGTGAGAAGCCTGGGCGCAGCTAGAGAGTTGCCACCACTTGCTGCAACTAGAGAAAGCCCATGCACAGCAGCGAAGACCCAGCATACATAAATACATTTTTTTTTAAAAAAATGCAGCAAATGTGAGAAGTGAAAAGTGAAAATGTTAGTCACTCAGTGGTGTCCGACTTTTTGTGATCCCATGGACTATAGCCCACCAGGCTCCTCCATCTGTGGAATTCTTCAGGCAAGAATACTGGAGTGGGTAGTCATTCCCTTCTCCAGG
>NW_011482360.1:602-948 GCF_000754665.1 Bison bison bison
CATGGGTTTGAGCCCTGATCTGGGAAGATCCCACATGCCGTGGAACAACTAAGCCCATGTGTCACAATTACTGAGCTTGTGCTCTAGAGCCCAGGAGCCACAGCTACTGAGCCCACATGCAGCAACTACTGGCTCTACAGTTGCGTGCCCTACAGTCCATGCTCCCCAACAAGAGAAGCCACCACAATGAGAAGCCCATGCAATACAACTAGAGAGTAGCCCCCACTTGCTGCAACTAGAGAAAAGCCCACACAGCAATGAAGACCCCGCACAGCAAAAAGTAAATAAAAAGGGAAACAAACAAACAAACACGAAAGGAACTTCTCTAAGCAGAAAAGAAAAGGCC
>NW_011482360.1:4932-6091 GCF_000754665.1 Bison bison bison
TGATAATGCTCTAGCCAAGCTAACAAAGAAAAAGAGGAAAAGATACAAATGACCAATATCAGAAATGAAAAAGAGGACATTATTACAGATCTCATGGACATTAAAAGGATAACAAAGGAATATTTTGAGCAATTCTATACCTACAAACATGGTAACATAGGTGAAAGTAACCAATTCCTTAAAAGACACAAGCTGCCAAAATTAACATTGGAAGAAAGAGACAATCTGAATAGGCTTCTATTAAAGAAATTCAATCAGTATGTAACAACCTTCCAAAAGAGAAAGCGCTAAGCCCAGATAGGTTCACTGGTAAATTCTACCAAACAGTAAAGGAAGAAACAGTAACAGTTCTCTAAATCTCTTCGAGAAGTTAGAAACAGAAGGAAGCCCTCCTAATCCATTCAATGACATCAGCATTACCCTAATATTAAAACCAAATACCTTATAAGAAAGGAAAACTAGAGACTGCTACCTCTCATTAACACAGATAAAAAACTCTTTAACAAAATATTAACAATTAAAATCCAACAAGACATAAAAAGAATCATATACCACAACCAAGTGGGATTTATCCAAGGTAAACAGACTCACAGATATGGAAAACAAACCAGTAGTTACCAGTGGAGAGAAGGAAGGAGGGAGGGACAAGAAAGGGGAAAGGAATTAAGAAATACAAACTATTATTTATAAAATAAGTAAGCTATGAGGATATATTTACAATACAGGGAATATAGCCAATATTTTATAAGTATAAATAGAGCATAACCTTTAAAAATTATGAATCGCTATATTGCACTCCTGTAACATATAATACTGTACTTCAATTTTAAAAATACAAAAAATAATGTAATGTATCACATCAATAGGCAAAAGAAAAATCACATGATGATATCAACAGATGTAGAAATAGCATTTGATAAAATCCAATACCCGTTCATGATACCAAAAAAAATCTCTTAGTAAACTAAAAATAGAGGGGGACTTCTGCAACTTGATAAAGACTATCTACAAAAACCCTACAACTAACATCAAACTCAAATGGTGAGAAAATCTAACTTTTTCCACTAAGATCAGGAATAAGGCAAGGATGTCCCCTCTCACCATGGCTTTTCAACATTGTATCAGAAGTCCTAGCTAGTGCAGTAAGACAAGCAAAAAA
>NW_011482360.1:9996-10765 GCF_000754665.1 Bison bison bison
GAACAACAACAAGAGAATTTAAAATACCAAGAGTCAACTCTAATGTATTAAACTATGGGCTTTGGCTGATAATAATGTGTCAATGTAGCTTCACAGACTATAAAAAATGTACTACACTGCTGCAGGATGTTGATAATGAGGAGGCGGTGTGTGTGAATCTTTTTACTTTCTGCCAATTTTGCTGTGAACAAAAAATTTTCCTTAAATTTTGCTAATTTTTGAAAATGTTAATATTTACAATATTCCTTAAATTACACATTTTATAACTATTTAAACTTAGGATGGAAAATTTTAGATGTCAATTTAAAAATTTTTAAGAAGGCGTATCAGTTCAATTCAGTTGCTCAGTCGTGTCTGACTCTTTGAGATCCCATGGACTGCAGCATGCCAGGCTTCCCCGTCCATCACTGACTCCCAGAGTTTGCTCAAACTCATGTCCGTGGAGTCTGTGATGCCATCCAACCATCTCATCCTCTGTCGTCCCCTTCTCCTCCTGCCTTCAATCTTTCCCAGCATCAGGGTCTTTTCTAAGGACTCAGTTCTACACATCAGGTGGCCAAAGTATTGGAGCTTCAGCTTCAGCATCAATCCTTCCAATGAATATTCAGGATTGATTTCCTTTAGGATGGACTGGTTTGATCTCCTTGCAGTCCAAGGGACTCTCAAGAGTCTTACCCAACATCACAGTTCAAAAGCATCAGTTCTTCAGTTTCAGTCTTTCGTTTATGGTCCAACTCTCACATCCATACATGACTATTAGGAAAAACCA
>NW_011482360.1:13936-15201 GCF_000754665.1 Bison bison bison
CTTGCTCAACATTAATCATCCTGAGTTTCCTCTAGTCTCCAAGATTTGAAATCAGAATAATATTGCTTTTCTCCTAACCCTCTAGGAAATTTCAGAAATAGGAACTGGAACATTCCTCAAACACAAAAAGAAAGGTATTAATGGAAAACACGAAGCAGTTACACTTGGTGGTATTATTAGTCTCTCTTTCTCTAGGAATCAACAGTTTATAATCTCATGATATAATTTCCCCTATGGTGTTTTTAAAATCTCATGTTAAATTTCAGGCAGTAAACAAGGAACCCAATATAGGCTGAATTGGGAGCATTAACAATGGGAGGTTTTAATGATAGAAGTCTGAAAGGGCTTCTATTCAGGAAGAACATTATATAAGAGTTTTTCTAGACAAAGAAAATGCACTTCTTACCTCCTACCAGCAGGTAGCTGTTGGGAAACAGTGTTTTTGCTTGCATAAGTGCCCTTGCATGACCTGAGTGGAAGAGGTCAAATATTCCATCCGCATATACTCTCACGGGCCTGTCAACTGTGGAAGAAAGAAAACATCATCAACAGAACTGCAGAATAAGGAATCCCAGTCACCTGATCCTTCTGTCAGTATAGCACTGTAAGAAGGTTTACCTGGAGAAAACACAATGTCTACATACCATCAGTTGCATATTAGTGCATGAAATTAATTTTACCAAGAAGTTCTTTTCAGGACATCAAAGCAGAGTAAAAACAAACAAAATTAAGATTGACCCAGTATGCACATTTTTAACTGCAGAGCACTGGGGAATTGTCTCGACCCAGAGTAGAGTCTCAGGTGGCTGAGTGGGCAGATTTAGACAGACCAGGCATCACCAAAGGGTTAGCAGAGTCAAGCCAGCAGGAATATCAAGGTAGGAGTGACTGGGGAGCTCAATGAAAGGCCAAACAAGTTCTGGCAGTCTGGCAGTCCCAAACAAAGATCCCTAAGTCCTATTCCCAAAGGCAAAGACGCTGCTGTGCACCTCCTCCGAGTCACCATCACACAGTGAAATTCAGCCTTGGTAGAAGTAGTTACACCATAAAAATTGGCAACTGTTCAAGTCAGGGCTTAATTCCCTCTGCAGGGCCAGTTGTTACACATTTACCACTGCACAAAGGTCACTCCCTATCCTCTTTGACATCCTAAGATATGGAGCAGTGGGGGGGGGGGCACATGCTCCAAAGAGAGGAGAGTCAGGGAGCAAAAGTTACACGTGTAGGGCTCAGGGATAGAGGAATGTGATCCATGCTCCAGTTGT
>NW_011482361.1:0-974 GCF_000754665.1 Bison bison bison
ATTCATGTTGATGTATGGCAAAACCAATACAATATTGTAAAGTAATTAGCCTCCAATTAAAATAAATAAATTTAAATTAAACAGCAAAAAAAAAAAAACAAACCAAAACTTGTTCTCCTAAGAAGTTATAGTTCAGCTCTTTTGATAGTGGGAAAAGAGGAATGTTTGTGGCAGGGAATAAAGAGAAGGTACTATATAAAGTCTAATAAATAAATAATCATAGTTAACAGACTTACAGATTCAGGCTAACAGCACAATTTTTTTTCCCTAACTTCCCATTCATCACATACTATAATCTTCTAGCAGAGTGCCCTAATTCAGTACCATCTGCTGCTATTATATTAAATGACTATTATGATTTTGAGTACCAAAGTCATAATATGCAAAGGTTAAAGCTTTTGGTATTGGTAACACCCTAGAAGTACATGTGTAGAGTACTTTGATAATTAGAAAAAAAATAATTCAATAAAAGAGGTCTAATGGATTTATAAAAGGTTGAAAACACAGGAACTATTAAATTTTGAACCTCGTTCTCTCAGTCATTTGGAGAGACCTCATGTAAAGTAATATTTCTAATTATTAATCCTCAGGCACAACATGAAAATTATGACTGCTTGACAGGAGATAAAATGAAGAGGGTTGGAAGAAGAAGAAATGCTAGCAATGACAACTGCCATTTACCTTGTGTTATTTTGTACCAAAAGCACAGGGCTAAGTACTTTATTTTATGTGTATTTATTAGAGACTCTCAGGTGCATACAGTTGGATTAATCATGATACTTAGTCCAGGATATACTTTCAGCACTGCTCCCTAAGTTACTTAGTTATTTTTAATAATGTAACAAGTACTAGCAAACCCACAGACCCCAAATAAAAACTAAGACCTTGACAATAATTTCCATCTAACTATAAGGATTCCTTTATCCCCAGCTTACATGCTCCCTCACCCTACCTCTAAGCCAGTTCATTTCAGT
>NW_011482361.1:4370-4742 GCF_000754665.1 Bison bison bison
AACAAGAGGATCCCAGTAGTAAATTTCCCAATTTCTAACACAGCCCACCAGGCGGTTATTATAAAGAGAGAGCACAAGTCAGGGCAGAAACCATCCTTGGTGGGGAAGTAAGTGATTTCGAAAGGGCACCAGGGCCTTCTAGGGTGTCAGAAATGGTCTGTGCTTTGTCTTAGGTGCTGGTTACATAGGTGTGCTTTTGTGGAAGTTCATTGGTATACACGAATGATTTTGTATTTTTATGCATGTCAATTAAATGTTTTTTAAAAAATTAACAAACTAAAAAACAGATTTGACAGACCCTGTGCTTTAGTGGGAAGAATACTATACTAGGAAGAAGGAGTTCTGAGCTCCAGTTCCTTTCTGCCCAAACTA
>NW_011482361.1:4842-5951 GCF_000754665.1 Bison bison bison
CCAGACCTCCTGCTGTGTAACCAAACACTTTTAAGTAGCAACCAAACATTCCAAAGTGCCTAAGCTGTCTGAGTGCCATAGCAGAAGACAGCTGGGACATGAGGCTGAGAATGACCAGTGTTTACACCATATTCACATTCCCTTTAGTGCATACCAGATTCCACAGCTTAAAGACAGGTGTGTCCTGCTACCCTATTTTTTCCCTCAAAGAGCACCTGGATCTTGTCTGGAAAACAGATCAAGAACTTCATTGCCAACAACTATAGGTGGGATGACTGATTTTTCTGCCTCTGTAATTGAGAAAGCATGATTTGAAATATGCTCTTATAGTTTTGAGGACAATGGGATTAAAACATGTAACAGTGAGGCTGCTCTAAAAAATCCAAAGTGTGTGGTTTTTCCATACTTGCAGGAATGACAAGAGAATCCACAAGAGGGATATAACTAAAAAATAGATTTGATGTGAATGAACACAGCATAAACAGTGTTAAAATAGATGGGGAAACATCCAGAACATATTTAACAGAAAAAGATGAATTTCCATGACATAAAAAGAACCTTACGTGTCCAAAAAGATAAATAACCATAGAAAAATGAGCAGAGGATATCACAAGTGATATACACAAGAAACATAAAGGATTAGAAAACATTGAAAAAAGAATCTCAAACCCACTATTTGTTAGAGAAATGCAAGTTAAAGCAATAAAGAGCTACAATTCATTGCTTGTCTAATGGGCAAAAAGTCAAATGTTTAAAGATACTGTGTGGCAGCAAGAAGACAAAGAATGACCCTCTCAACACTGGATGCAGCACTGATGTGTTGACTTGGTGAGGCCTTTATAGAAGCTATTAAAATGTACAAAGCCCATAACACTTCAATTCTGCAATCCGGTTTCTTAGACTCTAGAGTAACACTTGCTTATATGTAGAAACTCGGAGAAGGCAATGGCACCCCACTCCAGTACTCTTGCCTGGAAAATCCCATGGACGGAGGGGCCTGGTGGGCTGCAGTCCATGGGGTCGCTAAGAGTCAGACACGACTGAGCGACTTCACTTTCATGCATTGGAGAAGGAAATGGCAACCCACTCCAGTGTTCTTGCCTGGAGAA
>NW_011482361.1:8621-9797 GCF_000754665.1 Bison bison bison
AATCTCCTACTGTGCCTAATTTATAAATTAAACTTTATCATAGGATGCATGTATAGGGAAAAAATACAGTATATGTAGGGATCGCTACTATCCCCAGTTTCAGGCATCCACTGGGGGATCTTGGAACATATCTCCATGGAAAAGTAAGGACTGCTGCACTACAAATGGCCAGCATTCTGAACCATAGTGGCCTAAGTACATCTAGTTGCTCAGATGCAGTATGGGTAGCTGAACGGGTCCTTAAGCCTGGCTGCATAATGAAATCATTTGCAATGCCTTTAAAAAACATTGATGCCTGGCTCTTCCTCAATTTCCATTCTGACTCAATTGATTTTTGACAATAACTTTAGAGCTATCCTGTCTGGGTTTGGGCCATATCTCCTCTACTTCTTTACTATTTGCACAAATTACTTAACTTCTCTGTATTTGTTTCTTTGTCAGTAAAATGGGGATAATCATAGAGTTGCCATGAAAGTAAAATTATTTAACACATTTGAAACACTTAGAACAGCGTCTGGCACACTGGTAGTAGTAGTAATAAAGTATTTAAGTATTACACTCTGGTGTCATGGAAGGGAAAGGAAGGCATGTAGAATCTGCAATCACATGTGAAATGACAATGCTAAAATGGCAGCAAAGGTGTCTGTGTTTGAAAGTCATGAAAACGAAATCTCCTCCCTGTAAGGTACTACTCTGAGGCGAAATCAGATGATAGAAAGTTGAATTCCATCTGGAATTTGTCTTGACTTTATACATGGAGAAGTAAAAATCTAAATATAACACATGGTGCTAGAACAACCATGTTTTTTGTACCTTGAAATGGTCTGTCATTGCTAGTTTCCCTTTGTTAAAAAGAATTCTGAAAATAGAAAAATCCAAAGTCATATTTATCTGCAAATAAACAGCAATGTTGGGATGGTGGAGGTTCTCATCACACTTGGCATCATTCCATGGGGAGGAGAGAACATCCATTCTACTTGTGAGAGAGGACAGACAGTACTATAGAAACTTCTCTGGGTTTTCTCTCCACCCTTGCTTGCTCTTGGGCACAGGAGGAACATCCACTTATCTGATTAGTAAGATTAGAATAAAAATAAGTGCTCATTTCTGGTTTAACCTCTTCATTCTGGCTCTTGGGTCAAAATGTCCTCAAGTTGAACATGACCCTTTCTCTCT
>NW_011482361.1:9897-10632 GCF_000754665.1 Bison bison bison
AAGCCTCAGTTTTCTTATCTATAAACAAAGGAGAAAATGGTATCTATTTTACAGATTTGTTATGAAGTTTGCTTGAATTTATATATGTAAAACACTTGGTTATAGAGGTTGGCATACAATCAATATTTCATAAAACCTGCTGCTCCTGTATTGTTATTGAATCAAATATGCAGAAGAAAGGGACTGGAGCTAGGGAATGCCACTTGCTGAAACCTCTCTCCCCTGAAAAATAGCACATTCCATTTGAGCAGTTGGACATCTAATGGTTTTCTGTGTCACTCTTCTCAACCCTCACTTACCACATCCCATAAAACAGCTTACACATGAAAGCTGCTTTTGCTTAAAATTCAAATGTAGGAGAAGCAAAATATTTTAAAGTTAATTCTATTACACAAGCAATTGCTCAATGGAAATACCACAGCCTGCATGGTTTAAACTAAATAGCTCCTATTATCAAGGAAATTGAGATAGGAAAACAAAATCAAGACTGTCTCCCAATCCTTTTGAGGAAATTTCATCATCATGGACTTTTATTTCAATAGGTAGTAAAATGGATATCAGGAAATGGAGCAGAGAAAAAGAAAACTACAAATTAGGTGGTTACTTCTTTCTGTGTTGAAATACCTAGAATGGTCAACATATACACAATTACTTTGTCACCTTCTGGTATACTGCTTCACCGTTACTTCAGTTCTTGACATAAGATGTTAGACATTCTTTATCATAAAATATAGT
>NW_011482361.1:10732-11133 GCF_000754665.1 Bison bison bison
GGTCCAAAAATATTCAATGGAACATTCTAGAAATAAACAATCCATAAGTTTTAAGTGGCATGCTGTTCTGAGTAGCATGATCAAATCCCCCACTGTCCTGCCACACGAATCATCCTTTTGTCCAATGTATCCCTCTTGTAAGTCACTTAGTAGCCACCTAGGTTATTGAGTCAACTGCTGTGGTATCAGTAGTATTTGTGTTCAGGTAACCCTTACTTTCGGAGAAGACAATGGCACCCCACTCCAGTACTCTTGCCTGGAAAATTCCATGGATGGAGGAGCCTGGAAGGCTGCAGTCCATGGGGTCGCTGAGGGTCAGACACGACTAAGCGACTTCACTTTGACTTTTCACTTTCATGCATTGGAGAAGGAAATGGCAACCCACTCCAGTGTTCTTGCCT
>NW_011482362.1:0-1266 GCF_000754665.1 Bison bison bison
CCATCTCCATACCTGTTGGGAAAGTTTAATGCTGATGACAGGGGAGGTGAGAGATTCTTTGGGCAATGAGTTAGAAAGCTCAGTAACCTTTCTTTTGAGGTTTATTTGGATATGGCTAATCATGAGAGTGAAAAGCCACTTCTGATTTCCACTGCAATAACTGTGGAGATCCGTATTACTCCAAGGTAGACTATCGTGTCGCAGATGCTGTAGCAGTTTTGGAAAACAACTTGGAAACCTTAGTGAATATGTCTGCAAGCCATAAAGCTCCAGACCAAGCCCAGAGAACAAGAAAGAAGATAATAGATGTTGCTTTAAAATAATTTCCCTTTTTCTTTGGTATGAAACTAAGGTAATAAGGAAAGATTATTTTATAATAGTGATTGACTAGAACTGTGAGAAAGGGCACCTCTCATGGCAAGGGAGGCTTGAAAGAAAGTACTTTAGCTGAATACTAAAGAAGCAAGTACTTTAGCTGAGCATGTTGTCTGGACAACATCATGGTTATGTTAGTAAAGAAGAGAGGAAAATAGACCGTAGGTGGGCACCTACCAGATAATGCCCATCTTTCCATTGCGCATACCAAGAATAAGCCTCTGCCATTTTAAGCTCCTTTCCCAAGTCAGATAATAAGTGGAAGAGATGACATTTTAACGCAGGGCTGAGGGTTGAAAACACTTTTTTCTTCAAATCAGACCAAAAGAGCAAAAATACACCCCTTTGTTCACCTAATGAATCACTTCTTGAAAGCTGAATAATTGGTTCATTATTAAAATCACATAATTAGTGGAAAAGCCATACTAACTCATGATTTTCCAGATTTCTCCTTTTGATTTCTTTTTTTACTTAAAAATTACTGCTTAAAATGTATATATTTCAGAAACAACATTGGTGAATGCCCGCAATTGATTCCTTTAATGTATTAGTTACTTGCAGATGTTCTTCTGTAGAATCCAATGATTCTCTTGAGGTTATGGATACCTCATTTGATTTTTCAGTCTAATATCGTATGTGGTTTATAGCTCATATGCATGAGGTCATCTGTAAGCTTATTCTACTTCCTGTCTTTCTCCTCCTTTCTATCTCATTTTTTTGTTATTTGTATTATATATTATTTCAGAACATAGAGTATTTAAACCTTAACTCTGGCATGCTGTTTCAAGCCATTATTTTATCTTAAATGTACAGTTACATATGTTCATCAGCAGTCTTTTTGCCAAAAGTTTTCCTGATCATTACTAGTTGACTAAAGCTATGTTTAGGTTT
>NW_011482362.1:3214-3864 GCF_000754665.1 Bison bison bison
GTCACTGTTTCCACTGTTTCCCCATCTATTTGCCATGAAGTGATGGGACCAGATGCCATGATCTTAGTTTTCTGAATGTTGAATTTTAAGTCAACTTTTTCACTCTCCTCTTTCACTTTCATCAAGAGGCTCTTCATTTATTCTTCACTTTCTGCCATAAGGGTGGTGTCATCTGCATATCCGACATTGTTGATTAGATCTACAATGTTCATTAGATTCTGATTTGCATTTTTAACAAAGCTGCTTCATAAGTGGCATAGTGTACTTTCATTAGAAGGCACTGTATTACTGATGCTCTGTCTGTTAGAGTAACAGCCATTGCTAGGCATTGCTTTGCTCCATTATTTCAGTAATTGCTGCAAATTGATGATATTCCAGTCTTTTTTAAAAATTTGTTTAATAGCTAGAATGTTTCTATAAAGAAGTACCTGAAGTTACAGTTAGTTAAGTCCTGGAATGGCAAGATAAGTATTTAATTCTTTCCTTTTATTTATTTTCTAAAACCTTTGCATTCCTTAAAGTCAATCAGTGGTATAATGGGGTGTGTGAGAGAGAGACAAAGAGAGAGAAGGGGGTACTAATGGATTTAAAGATGTTAAAAAACTTATTTATGCTTTCCATTCTTTGCAGTTATTATCCATACCCTAAAT
>NW_011482362.1:4433-5310 GCF_000754665.1 Bison bison bison
CATGGACAGAGGAGTCCAATTTTTATCTACTTGATCATAACCATTTTTAGATGAGCTTTCCTATCATCTATAGGAATTAATGTTACTGTCATTCCCACTTTATTCTGGAGTACCTTTCTGTGTTGGCAGAGTTTACTCCTTTCCTGTTGCTTTCATTTAAATGAGATGGATTTTCCTGGACTTCTAGTAGGGACATAGTGTGAGGAATACAAGGATGTTCCAGGATATCATTTCCAATTCACAGCTCTCACCCTCCTCCTCTGTCACTACAGTATGCATCTTAAAATATGACCAACTCTGTAGCCAGCCCCACTCTGACTCTCTGAGCGCAGCCTCAGTCAAGTGAGCTTCTCCTGCCAGCCCTGGGTTTCCTAGTTCCCTCCTTGGCCCTTTCTTCCACCATCACGCACTCTCAGACACTGTTTCTTGCTGGCATGTTCTGCTCTCTGCCTCCTCTGGGCATCTCAACTCTTTCTGAACTTGGCTTTCTGAACTTGTCTGTCCTTCCCCAGTGCTCTGGAGGTTCTTAGTCTCAGTTATACTCCTATAGTTCCCGCTCAGGTGGGAGGCCTCATTTGAGAAGCAGCTATTGGCTGGAGATGTCAGAGATCCCAGAGCTCTCTGAAGCCCTCTGCTGCCCCCTCAGTGCTCTCATAGTCACCTCCTTCTGTCTGGCTTCACCTTTGATGTAATCTATATGCAGCTAAGTCTGTGAGTTTTTTCTGTCTCCTAGTTTCACTGACACTTATTCCTTGGAAGGAAAGTTATGACCAACCTGGATAGCATATTTAAAAGCAGAGACATTACTTTGCCAACAAAGGTCCGTCTAGTCAAGGCTATGGTTTTTCCAGTAGTCATGTATGCATGTGAGAGTTGG
>NW_011482362.1:5650-9371 GCF_000754665.1 Bison bison bison
CTGGGAGTTGGTGATGGACAGGGAGGCCTGGAGTGCTGTGATCCATGGAGTCCAGGAGTCAGACACAAGTGAGCGACTGAACTGAACTGAACTGAGTTTCACTGAAAGCACCAAGTTTTTTCTTGTTTATTTCTCCATTTTTCTATACATCTGCGCAGGACTTCCAGAAGAAAGGAGGTAGCTCAAAATAGGTTGCATGACTATAAAACTCTTGATTATAAACCATTTGGTTATGCAGTTTGATTTTCAGACTTTTCTAAATAATTAGAAAAGTATCATTTGCTAAGGATTGCTAAGGCCCAGGTTCAGCACCATTTACTATACATGTAATTAACTCATTTTGTTACCAAACACAAGCTCACATTCCCAAATCACTTTGGGTGTTGTGTACATATTAACAATATCATATATTTCAATCCATGTACACAGGATGTTATCCCATTTATCTGTATCTTCTTAAATTTCTTTCATCAAAGTTTTATAATTTTCAGTGTTCAAAACTTATACATTTTTGGTTATTTTTCTGTCTTTTATTTAGCGTTTTTGTTGCTCTTGTGAATGGGATTGTTTTCTCAATTTCTTGTTTAGATAGTTCATTATTACTGTAAACAAGCGTGATTGATTTTTGTTTCCTGTAATTTCACTGAATTCATTCATTTTAAAACATTTTTTATTGATTCCTTAGTGTTTTCTGCATGTATGATCATGTCATCAGCAAACAGGTCACTTTGCTTCTTCCTTTCTAATTTAGATGCCTTTTATTTCTTCCTTTGTAATTACTCTTGGTAGAATTTCCACTACTTTGTTGAATAAAAGTGGTCAGAGTGGACATCTTTGTCTTCTACTGGATATTAGAGGGAAAGCTTTGAGTTTTCTCTCATTGCTTATGATATTGGCTGTGTGCTTTTCATATAGGGACTTTATTGTGTTGAGGTAAGTTCCTTCTATTTCTGCCTTATGAAGAGTTTTAATCATGCATGCACGTTGAACTTTATCAAATGCCTTTTCTGTATCTAGGCCAGGGATCACGTGGTTCTTTTTCTTTCATTTTGATCTGGGGTGTCATTTTGATGGAGGAGGGTAGTATGGAGTCCAAACTGCACCATCAACTTTAACCTGCAGGGGGCCTCAGTGACAAAAACTTCAGGGGTCTGCAGTGGTGATCCCCGGAGTCCTCTTGTTCTCTTCCACCCATGCATGGTTGCAGCTAAGGAGATTTCTCTTGATGCTGAGTTTTGATGGAATGGAGGATTAGCTGACAAAAGAAAAAATATGCTTCCTATGCCTTTCAATGCAACTGATCCTGGTTTTTTGTCTTCTACAATTTTTGTGCAGCTTTCTTCTTTCACTCCAGAAGTCTCCCAGAGCTAGTTTTATCAGTTATTTAGTCATTGTTTTTATTGTTTTGGTGGGCTGAGATGGGCGTTGAGCCCTCTTAGTCCGCCGTCTTGCGAACATCACTGACCTCTATTACTTCTGATGTCACCGGTTAACCTTATGGGGTTCGCTCAAATGAGTCATTTTTTTTTTGTCTTGCTATGTTCAGAAGTCTCTCTTTGGCGTTCAACATTTTGACTCTAATGAACTCTTTGTATTATAGCTCCTGAAGTTTATTGAACTCTTTGGATTTGTAAATTGCTATTTCTTTCCCTGCTCTTGTGTTTCAAATTGTTTTGTTTTGTTTTGTTGTCATTTTCTCTTGCTTTTCTTCAAGGGCTCCCATTATGTGTATCTTGGTGTGATTAATGGTTTCCTATATTTCCCTGGCTCTTTTTTTTTTTCTTCTTTTTTTCCCTCTTTTCTTTAGATTGCATTATCTCTATCAATCTGTATTTTATTTCATTGATTCTTTCTTCTGCCAGTTTAAACTACTGTTGGAGCCTCTAATGAGTTCTTAATATCAATTATTATATGTTTCAACTTCAGATGTTCCATTTGTTCTTTTGAAAAAGTCTGTATCTTTAGTTATATTCTCTTTTGAATGAAACAGCATCATCATACGTTTAATTCTTTACGTATGTGTTCCTTTATTTTTTTAATATACTTGTAAGCTACTTTGAAATTTTTATCTAATAAATCCATCATCACAGACCCTTTATAGACAGTTTCTATTGCTAGCTTATTTCCCCTGCGTATGTCACACTTTGCTGTTTCTTTGTATGTTTCATAATTTTTTTTTTGAGCTAGACATTTATATAGTTTATTGTAGCAACTCTGGATTTTGACCTCTCCTCAGAGGTGACTTTTGTTGTTTTTACTTGCTTGTTTAGTGGCTTGACTTAGCTATTTCTGCAAAATATTTTTCCCCCTCAGTGTTAGAGCCTCTAAGTTATTTTTCCTGTTGTTTTTATCTTTTAAATTATTGGCTACCCAGAGTTACCTTATGCTGTCATAAAGCACTTATTGGTCAAAGGCTATGTTTAAGAACCCTTGTGTGCATGCATGCTAAGTCCCAAAGTTTGACTCTTTGCAACCCTCTGGACTGTAGCCTACCAGGCTCCTCATTCCATGGGATTCTCCAGGCAAGGACCTTAGCCAGTTAGATTTTTAATCTTTACCATGGGATGTTTGTTTGGTTTGAAGGCTACTATCAAAGTTCATGGAATTTACATTTTTGTCCCACATTCAGCTGGGTCCTAGTGGGTTTAAAGTTTTCCTCTGATAACTCTAAACAGAGTGCAACCTTTGGCATGTATACAGTCTTCCAGACTACTCAGATGATGATGGTATTATTTGTAAGCCTTTCTTTGGAGTCACACCTGGTTGAAGTAGCTCGTTAGGTAGTCAGTGTTTTGTCATGGGTTTGTTGAAGCCTCTTGTGCTGGTAAGGCTTCTGCCCTATATTAATGGGTCTGTGTCGCTCTGTTTCATGTTCTGCTCTAATTGCTTTTGTGGATGCAACATAATGCATATGCACAGCCTTTACAAAGTCTAGGACTGGCTGTGATCCTTGGAGGGCTTTTCATCATGCTCTGCTTCCCTGGTCCTCACTATTAAACTTCTGACTGTTCTGACAATTTATATCTGAACTACATCTCTAGTCCAGTAAGATCCCTGTTGTCAACAACACTTTCTGGCATGAGTTCTCCACTCACTGATTCAAATAATGTCCATCTGTCCTCTCAGGCAGAGCTGAGGGCATTTTGTCCAATAAATCTCACCTTTATTCCTGGAAGAATACCTGTTGCCACTGCACTGGAACTGAGGGTGAGGCCCCACTTTTCCAAAGCAACAACCTCCTTATAACATTGGGCACTGGGAGATAGAAGCATTGGCCCTGGTCTTTTCTGCTTGTCCCTCCAGACCTCTACTCCATCACTGGTCTGAGGCCAGGCTTCCTGCTTTCTAGCACCTGAGGTAGAGTTTTCACCTAATGAGGAAAGACTGAATGTGAGGACGGAGACCATTCCTCTCTTCTGCCCATTCAGGATAGAGGTTTTGCACTTTGAGAATGAGACGAGTGAGAAAAACCAGCAGTCTGACCCTCCTGAGATGAAAATATAACCCCAGACTGGGAGCTGGAGTGAGAGAGACCCACCACAGTCTTTGCTTTACATGCCTGGTAGACTGCATGTGAGACAGAACTGGGAATGGGTGACTAACGGGCCAGGCTGCAGCTCGGATGCTATAGACTCACACAGTTCTTACCATGATGCAGTAGATTTTCTTTAATAAACATCTGTCCTATGCTATATGGTTTTAGGAAAATTTCCAGAGATTT
>NW_011482362.1:10785-11420 GCF_000754665.1 Bison bison bison
AGCCTACCAGGCTCCTCTGTCCATGGGATTCTCCAGGCAAGAATATTGGAGAGGTTTGCCTCTCCTTTCTCCAGGGAATCTTCCCAAACCAGGGATTGAACCCGGGTCTGCTGCATTGCTTTACTCTCTGAGCTACCGGGGAATCCCTTTGTGGGCTAATAGCCAAGTTTTATAGCTTCAAGACAAAGAAAATTCCTACTGGAAGGATAACATCAGGTGATTGGTTAGCGTGCTATAGGGTGAGTAATAGGGTGGGATATTTTTACCTAATGTGAGGTCAAGGAGCTGGCTGATTTAGATTGGAGTGGTGGGGAGGAGGGATTGGCTCATTGGCAATGGTTGCTATGGGGCTTGCTAGATATCCTTGGTACAGTATGCTGCATCTGTGCCCTTGGTATAGGGTTCCACAGGGGGCTTGTATCATTTTGAATTATAGTTTTGTCCAGATATATGCCCAAGAGTGGGATTGCAGAATCATATGGCACCTCTATTTTTAGTTTTTTTGAGGAACCTACATACTGTTCTCCATAGTGGCTGCACCAATTTATAGTCCCACCAGCAGTGTAGGAGGGTTACCTTTTCTGCATACATTCTCCAGCATTTATTTCTTAAAAAATTTTTGGTGATGGTCATTC
>NW_011482362.1:12777-14212 GCF_000754665.1 Bison bison bison
CCAGTGTTTTTCTTTTTATATCTGTTATCATTTTCATTCTCTAAAGGATGTCTGAACAGGCTCTTAGGACATAATGCCCTTGGAAAAAAATAGAGTTAATCATTCCTTAAAACAGTAATTCTCTTAGCTATAAGCAATGTGAAAACACATATAGAAAACGTACTGACTTCAAAGGGTTATAAATAACACAAATGTAGATACCAGGAAACTGAGTCAGCAGGGGTTAGGTGGGCATTTTCTCCTGGAAATGTATTCAAACTGCACTTAACTAGTGGTGTCAGAGGCCTTGAAATATTGTTACCAGTGAGTCTACATCTAAACTCACTGGAGGAAGTGATGGAGGCAGGGGACAAGTGGGATTGGAGAGCAAAGTGTGTATTTCTACAGAATGTTTATTTATCTGTCTCCAGAGGACACATAACTCCATTAGTTAGTTATTTCTCACTTTGTTGACCTGGAAATTACTATTTTTGATACCAGTGTCAAACAGAACAGCTGTTTATGTGCTCATAATATTTTGCTTCAGAAGCATCTATGGTCTTTGTATTTCATGCCTAGGATGAAAATAATATTTATATGAACAATAGGACTGCTAAATCATTAAGCTAACATGTTTTCTAATTCTTATCTGCTACCTTCCCTATTGGCTCAGATGGGAAAGAATCCACCTACAGTGCAGGAGACTGGGGTTCGATCCCTGGATTGGGAAGATCCCCTGGAGAAGGAAATAGCAACCCACTCCAGTATTCTTGCCTGGATAATCCCATGACAGTGGAACCTGGCGGGCTACAGTCCATGGGATCGAAAAGAGTTGGACATGACTGACTGAGTGACGAACACTTTCACTTCACCAACATGCTTTGGTGGAATTCCAATGTCTGAATACCTCAGTGCTGTTAAATACAGTGTGGGAACCATCAAAATCTGTTTTTTCTGTTGCCCACATTTTCTGATTACAGCTTAAGTATGAGCTAAATTTACATGTTTGAATATTTAAAAATTATAGTCCATCCTGAGGATTAATAATGTACACAGTTTAAAATGAAAAATAATTATATCTTCCAGCAGAATAAAACACAAACATAAATGCCATGTTTTTTCATTTAAACAGAATTGTAGATTTTAAAAAAATGTTTTTAAAGGATGATTCTATTTATTTTTGGCTGTGTGGGGTCATCGTTGCATGTGGCTTTCTCTAGTTACAGGGAGCAGGGGCTACTCTCTATTTGCGGTGCATGGGCCACAGTGGCTTCTGTTGCCGAGCATGAGATCTAGAGCACATGGACTTCAGTAGTTGTAGCACATGGATTTAGTTGCTCTGAGACATGTGGGATCCTCCGGGACCAGAAATCAAACTGGGTCCCCTTGATTGGCAGGTGACTTCTTAACCAATGGACTAATAGGGACATCCAAAATCATAATTTTTGTTATTAAA
>NW_011482363.1:0-471 GCF_000754665.1 Bison bison bison
TGGTGTCCGCTGACCTCGCTTTTGACTCTGGGGTCAGGCTGGGGCCTGTGGGCTGAGCCGAGCGCAGGCCCAGCTGGGCACCTGGCTGCCCGCCGGACCAGGAGCACTGGTCTTTCCTCCTTGCACGCAAGGCAGACCCTGAGCGGACTCCCGGGTGCTCACCTGTAGCCCCGAAACCAGGCCGGGTTGTTGAACCTGGCCGGCAGGTCCTCGCTCACGCGGTACCAGTCGCTGGTTTTCTCCGGCGGGGGCCCGGCCTTGGGCTCCTCTGGCTCCGCGCACGCTTTGGGGTCCTCCTCCGACATCCCGCCTCGGTCGCCCCGCGCTCTGGGGGCACAGAAGGAGCGGGCGGCGGCGCGGCGTCCTGTTACTAAGCGACGGCCCGGCCACCCGATGCGCGGGCGGGGTCCTTAAAGGCGCCGCAACCCCCGGGCGGGAGCCACCCCCCCCCGCCCCCGCCGGCGGGTTGGG
>NW_011482363.1:3976-5601 GCF_000754665.1 Bison bison bison
GGCGCCCCGGGCCCCCACCCGGCCGACCCCGCTGCCCCGGGAGCACCTTCCCCTAGAGCGCAGGCCCAGCTGGGCGTGGGCCACTCCCCCTGACCCGCCCAGCCTCCTCCCAGATGAAGGAGCAGCCTGTCCTGAGCTGGGAGGGCCTCCAGACCTTCCAGGCTTTGGGCCCCTGCTGCTAGGAACTGCACTCAGCAGTGGCCGCCCGGGGGGCTTACCCGGCAAGGGGCTTGTCCGAAAAAGACTCCTCGGAAAACACTGTGTCCCCGGAGCGTGAAGCCCTTATTTCCACCCTGAGATGAGCCCGCGTGTTAGGCGCATGCGCACAGCAGGTCGACCCTTCTCACGACCCGGGTCGGGGTGTGCAGCCACCTGGTTTCAGGGGCTGTTCTGTAACGTGAGGCTGCAGGGTGAGCACTTCAGAGGATCCCGTCTGGGCTGGGCCAGGCTGGGCAAAGCAGACAATATGGTTGCCGCAGAAATAAAGCTTGGGTTCGGGCAGGGTGGGCCCTGGCCCCGCAGTCTGTTCTCTGTCGTCTCTCTGCATCGGCGCCCACAGGGCATGCGAGGCCCTGCCGCCCCCGGGTCTCTGAGCCTCAGGTGGACCCATGGCTTGTGGCCGTGGGCTCAGCGGGGCGTGGAGGCCTGGTGACGTCCCCACGCCCTGGACAGGCCTCCTCCGTGTGGCCGGGGTGGGTGGCCCCTGTTCACAGGGACCTCTTAATGCTCCTCATCACGGGACCCCCCTGGGCAGCACTTGCGTTCCTGGACGGGGTGTGGGGCTCCCAGGACCCCTGACGCCCCAGGAGCCTGTCTGCTGCCCAGGGTCTGGTGGGGTGGATGGACACACGCCTATCTGGGAGCCACAGCCGCGCACGGGGGCAGCAGGACGCCCCAGGGCCCACTCTGTCTGAGGTGGGTGTGCACAGTGGAGGTCCCGGTGTCTTCTGGAAGGGTCTCCCGTTCGGAAGGTGAGGGAGTCGCGTGGCAGCCTGAGAGCAGCTGCTGGCAGGCGCTGCTTTAACTCGGGAGCAGGAGATGGAGACGTTCAGAGGCCGCAGACTGAGGGGCCCTGACGGGCTCTCCCACCGCAGAGCGCCTCCGTCAGAGTGCGGGTGCGCGTGCCCGAGCTCGGTGGTAGAGCTCTGCACAGACACTGTCTCTCTGCCCGGGGGTGCCAGCCTGCACAGCCAAGGCCCTTGGGGCCAGTGCAATGTGAGGTGGCTCACTGGCCGTAGACAGGCCTCCCCAGGACAGAGGGTCCTTGCACCCTTCAGAAGCAGGGCATCTAGGGAAGGCGACATGGGGCACGGGCAGCTGAGATGTGGGCCTGGGCCGGGAGGAGCAGCCCAACCGCCCCATTCCCTGGAGGCCCGCACGGCCCCAGGTGCCTCTCCCCTGAGAATCCCCTGGAGCCTGTGCGGGACACAGGCCGGCGAAGATTAGCGGGGACAGTGGGAGTGTCTAGGTCGCCAGCTGTGCCGCCTGCCCTGGGGCGCTGGGAGCCGTGGGCCCGGGTGGTTGCCCTGAGCAGGGGACTCACCAACCAGGCGGACATGGGTGAGCTGCACAGTCTAGGCACACAGGCCCGGCAGGGAGGTGTGGAGCCAGGGTGAGGGCCGGCC